>NW_027107309.1:1447730-1464682 GCF_000696795.3 Halyomorpha halys | reverse complement strand
TATATATATAATTTTACGATAAGGTTTGATTAATTAGACCAATTTAATATATTTATAATAGAACGCTTAGCGAACCCAAAGATTCGATTCTGATTCCAGCAATCTCTGTCCACTCACATTTACCCTATGACGCCTGTCCAAACTCAAATCCGCTAGATCAGTCTTGACATATTCCTTCTCAGATTTTTCGGTCTACCCCTCGAACCCCTTGGATAAGTGTTTATTAAATTTTTAGGAATATGATCGTTACTATACTCTTCAATCTTACAAGCCGATCTTAAACGCCGCTATTCTATCACATGAATCATGTCTATCTAGAGCAGTTCATGCAGCTTGGCGTTGTGAAGTCTTGCAAATTCTCCGTTCAAAATATTTTACGAACTACTTTTTCAAAAACTTAGAACAACTTTTCCTTTTTTAACTTTTATAACCCTTTCAAAGTGTGGTAAAATTAGGAATTCTGGTCCAAAGCATGTCTAGTTCTTTGATGTTCGGAAATTATTACATGCCGAATTATTTCCGATCATCATCGAAATATTTTCGGCATGTAATAAAGTTTTGTCAAGTTTGTTACTTGATGCTTTGCCAGTGACCTTTTCGAGATACACTGTACAGAACAGTAGGATTGGTAACAGTTTTGTAAATTAGAACATTTACTAATTTAATATAATATTTAATCAAATCTAATAACTGAATTTAATATAATATTAAATAAATAATTCTTATGATTCATGTCCTAATTTAAGCCAAAAATTTTCATTAAGTTATTAATGTTAGCCTCTATATGAGATAGTTCGAATTTTTTCACACTACTTGGTTTATCAGCACTTTATTTTTGTTTAATCTCTAGAGCCGGGTAGTGAGTAGTGTCATGCTGTTCATTGAATGATATTTGTGAACTTTTTCTCTCAGAAAGATATCAACTCCGGCCTTATTATATGAGGAAAATTTTCCAGTTTATTCCTATTAGAAATGTTAAAATTAAATTATCCATAATATCAATTCAGATTTATATCAAGCATAGAAATAATTACTCTTAATTAGCGATTCATTAATTCAAACCAATTCGTTGTGATATATGATGCTGGGATGAAATAATGAGCTACATTATCCTGAATGAGGTTTAATTTAATTAATTATCGTTCTTGAGATAATAAATTGATGGAATGGTTAATGATAGAAGTCATGTAAATGTCATTGATTTTGTAAAACTTAATAATCAATCGCATTATAGGACTTTCAGGTAACAGAATGACTAACTTCAATTTCAACAGATATCAAAAAAGTACTAATGATCATATTTCTTGTTGTGAAATGATTAACTATTTATTTAGCAAAAGTATGGAAAATACTATATTTTTTAAATATCAACCATTTATTTAATTGTTGCTAAATTTTTATATAATCAACATTGCAAATTTAAAGACAAATTTTGTAAATTTAGTCATTCTTTCAACTAAACATTTCATATGAATGGTTAAAATATTTGATAAATCATCTGTTACAAGGATGGTGTGAACCGAGATATGATAATGTATTTAATATCTTAATTAAAAATTATAGTTGGTGAACAACCAATGAACATTTTTATAGGTTTCCAATTGTATTGAGCGGTTAGGTTTGTTTGTTGTTATTGGTTGAGGTGGATTTTCTATATTAATCCAATATTAAAATTATATGTGGAAAGATGACCTATGTTATCAGAAGCCTGTGAATTTTGTTTATTTTGTATATCACCTTAATATAATACTTGAAATTCAGAGATAGGTTGTTGTTTCTTGGATTAGGTTAGAGTAGGATCGATGGAATGTAAAATTGTTTCATACAAATTATTTAATGAAATATTTTGCATATGTTTTGTGATCGTAAACAACTAATTAAAAATAATGATATTCCGACCATAAATATTTTAATAAAACAATAATTAAAATTATGCTACAGGAATCTATATTTATATGCAGAAACGTCTGTATATGTACATATACATTTATATATTTGAATGAATATGCATAGGAATGTAGCAATAATGCTAGGCGAAGCTCATAGCTAATTCTCGCCTTTAGCCCCGCCTAAGCAAACTCATTAGGCAGTGACATCAGCATTGTACACAGATCATTGGCATACAGGACCGTCTAATGATCTTCACTATGTACTAAACATTATTCAGTTTGTCCATCATCGTTAGGCAATATCTATTTTTTTAATTAGCTCTCATTTCTGTGAGATTCTAATGAGTATTTAAATGTTATTATTTATTTAAACTTCTCGATGGGATAGAAAATCAAATTTGGACAAAATGAATCCGAATATTCCGAACTGAAATATTAATGAGTTTTGAATAATAAGTAATATTACAACTACTGATATAATTGCTAATTTTTTATTCAATATTTATTCACAGATTTACTTCTGATTATCTTATAAATTTACATCCTTTATAGACAGATGCAGCTTTGTTATTCGCGATTTCTTTTTAGATACAAAAACTTTCACCAACAATTTTGAGTTGAAATTAATCTCTGTAAAATCCAAAAAGCTATTTCTTTATTATTTAGAATGACAATCTATTTAGTATGTACTTGATATTAGTTTGTAAAAGTTGACAATTGTAATAACTACCATAAAAAACTGTAATTACTAAAATCTTTTATTCTTTACATACATCCATTTACGTACATCAATTTTTATTGTTTATGATCATTAACAATAGGATATGGGATTATACTTCATGACCTTTCCACTCGAATGGGGTAAAAAATTTTCAAGCAGTTGTACAAAATCAATTTTATATATAAATCAGAAAAAAAAGTCAGGCAAGAAGACTACTTACACGCAACAGTGAAAGAATATGTTGTAAATATTTGGGATACGGAAAAGATTTTTACCCAAATAATCAATCTCTCTGGAAGGCTACACGGCTTCTATTGGGTAAATATGAGAACATCCCAGTCTGGAAGAGAAGGATAGATTAATTACTAGCGACTCAGAAAGATCTGAAGCTTTTGCAGATTATTTTGAGAGGACGTTTTCCAACAGAGAATACGAAACAGGTTCACATTTAGTAACTTAAGACATTGAGGAACATTTAAATTTGCCCCTAGCAACAGTACATTACCCACTTCCAATTCCAAATGCAGTTCTGAAACTAATTGGAAGGCTTAATGTAAAGAAAAAATAAATAAGTGGTGAATGATACTAGTCATAGCTATAAACAATATACAAAAAGTAACCCAGGTAAGCTGATGTATAAAGTACCAAATTTTTTAATAGTTGTCTACAAATTGGATAATTTTCTGATACGTGAAAAAAACGAACTAATTCACTTGCCTTGAAAAAAGTCAAAACAAGTCAGTTACTATAGACCATAAGACTTATTTCTTATTATGTACACTTATTTTTTCAATGTAATAGCATTATTCAGGAGTTGCAATTTTGTTTTCAGTATTATTATTCCACTTTTTACCAACTGGCAAGATTAATGGAATTCATAGTATAGGATTTGAAATGAAGAAGCACACATTAGTCTCGTCCTTAGGCTTTCAGCATGCGTTTGACAAGGTTTGGCATCGGGGTTTCCAATACAAACTAAAGAAAGTAGATTCCTAAATACTTGTATGAACTATCAACGCCGGTGCTCCACAAAGTTTAGTTCCTCCATTCTCTTCAATTTTTATCTACATGATATCATAGGGTCCACAGATACCTTCAGTGCTATGTTTTCTGATGAAACAGTGTTTTTTTTCTCAATACAATGACATTATAATGATCAGAAATATATTGCAGACTCACCTCAGTGTTCTAGAACAATACTTTGATAAATGGGATGATCAGTCTCAACTTCAAAAATGTACTTCATAAGATTTTACCTTTAGATGTTGAACTCATTCTCCTAAACTGATTTTCAAAGGCAAAGAATAGCAATGGAGTTCTGCCCGTGAAGCAGTAAGATACCTTGGACTTCATCTCGATCGTCACTTTTATTGGAATCATCGTATCAACATCAAATTGACCCGAACCCGTGAAAGATTTGCGACGCTGTGCCCTATCGTTGATAGATAATCTGGATAAAAACTAGACACAACTACTAAAATTTATAAAAATACTCTCATTACAGTAATTATTACTGATGTACGGTTGCGAAGTGTGGGGAGCAACATCTTGTATGAAAATATTTGGACAATATTTCAACACAAGATTCTGAGAATCAGCAGATTTTTTTTTGGCTCGTACAGAACAGCCAGTTGCACCGTGAATCTAGAGATGATTTCATAAATAAACTATATACACGAAATCCCACTCCAATCTATCAACAGTTTAGTGGTGCAGTGGCACACAATTAAGGCCTCTTCACCAAAACCTCATTGAGAAGACTGAAGCTCTAGCGGACCCAAGATATCCTGTCATAAACTCTTTATTTATTTATTTTTATTATTATTACTATCGTTTTCCTTTTCTTCTTCTCTTTTTTTTTTTATAATTATTATTTTTTTTAAATATTTCTTTAATATCATTTATTTTTGTTTGTTGTTTTCTTTGGATTATTATTTTTTTTTATAATTGATCTTCATCTTCTTTGATCTTTCCATTTAAATGGCCAAGTCTGGGAATGATAAAATGAATTCAGTGGTACTCTTCAGATCCTCTAGGTGCTTCCGTTTATCCTCCATTAAGACACATGTCTGGAGAATGTGCTCGGTTGTCAGTTCTCCCCTTCCACATTCACACAGAGGGCTAGGACCGATTTTGAATTTATTATTGAGGTTACAATTGATCTTTCAACTTTAATAATTCATAGTTATAGGATTGCAAAAAGTTAGGAGTATTTGTTGCTCTGGATAATACCCCACTATTATTAACTGTTAAAAAAGAAACTAACAATCTGTTTAAAAAAAAAAAAAAAAAAAAAAAAACCTTGCAGGGCCAACTCGGATCGATCTGGAAATAAAAAAATAAAAAAGTTCATCCACTTTATATTATTACTAACGAAGAGATATGATAGATTATTTCATGTGAGTATATCACCTTGCTCATGTTACAGATATTGATTGTACACTGATATACGGAGTTTCATTGAATTTTACTTTCGATTCACCGAAAAAAAAATTGAAAAATCGTATTTGAATTTATTCAGAAATTCTTTAACATTACATTTAATGTATAGGTATAGTGAAGTAAAAAAAGCTAGAGTAGGCTATAGTAAATGAAAAATCTATATTAAATAAATAATAAAGAGATTGACGCTTCACTCAGACGATGTAAATAGTGTTTCTAAAATATCATTAATACAACTAAAGACAATAAATGGGTAACAAGGTAAAATATTCGGATCATGAGAATAATAACTCAGAATTTGGATAAGAATGATTTCAACAAAAATCATTAAGTCTCTTTATAGTACAAGAGCCCAAGAGGAGAAAAATGCAGTAATCTCACCCCAATTTTTGATTACTTTAATGAAAACTATGTATAATTAATAGTAAAAATTGAAGAGTCTGCCAAGTATAGGTTGGAGGAATAAAAAATGGCGGCTGTTCAAAGATATAAAAAAATTAATGTTTCATTCGGAGCTCTATATCTTAAAAATTAGGAACAACACAAGAAAACCTAAGGGAACGACATTTAAAGAAGAGCAAATTTGCTAAAATATGAGCCCAAATAGAATTATTTTTATTAAATAGTTCTCTAGATATAGCTTTTTAAAAAGCAACATTTCATAAAAATGTTGTATGGGACGTACTGAAAGATCAGTAGTTAGTGAATTTATTTTGAAAAATGTATATCTCAAAAATCATTTGACACACAGATGTCTATTAGCCCTCAAATTAAAGCTAGTTTAATGAGCTATAAAGTAGTTTATGATGTTTGTCTTCGTAGGAGTAATAGTTTTCATGAAATTTTCCAAAATAAATTGATTTATTGTTTCATTTTTAGTTAGTAACTACTCCTACAAAGATAAATATAAAACTATTTTGTAGTAAATTTAACTAGCTTTAATTTGAGCGCTGGCAGGCATCTGTACGTCCAATAGTTTCTGAAATGAAGTTTTTCATAAATCAAACGTCCGAACAACTATGAATCAATTTATTTTAGCAAATATCATGAAAACTACTATTCCTACGAAGATAAAGGTCATAAACTTTTTTATAGTCCATTAAACTATCTTTAATTTTAGTGCTATTAGACATCTGTACGTTGGATAGTTCCTGAGATATAGATTTCTCAAAATAAATTAACTAACTACTAATGTTTCAGTTGATTTTTAAGAGATTTTGCTTTTTAAAAAGCTATATCTCGTGAACTATGGAATATAAATTGATTTTTTAGGGCTAATATTTCAGCAAATTTACTCTTCTTTAAATAGTATTCTCTTAGATTTTGTAGTGTTGTTGGTAGTTTTTAAGATATAGAGCTCGGAATGGAAAATTAATGTTTTTTAAAGGTTTTGAAACAGCCACCATTTTTTATTTCCACTATACTTGGCAGACTCATCAATTTTGACATGTAATTATGCATAGTTTTCATTAAAGTAATCAAAAATTGGGGTGAGATTACTGCCTTTTTTTCTTCCCGGCTCCAGTACTAGATTTGGTTATAACTCCAGTAAATCATAGGACATAAGAATACTTTCTTAGCACCGTATCTAGATTTTATTGGCTCGAGGGTGGAGGTTGTTTACATTGTAGTGACATTGTAAATCCGATGAATCGGACCTTGCTGAAGAAATGTAAATGGGCCAGAAGGACTACAAATTGTATTTGATTGTAGGAGTTGGAGATACATTGAGGTCCGGAGCGTCCTGTTTATCTGTCCTCAAAGGTCTCCTACTTTGGAGGGCTAACACGCCGGTCCTTCCTCTAAAGCCCTCTCGGAAATGTTTCTCACTTTTCAGTCTCTTCTCCTCTTCTCTCCTTTTATTTGAGCCTCTTAGGAGGATTTGAAATTCTTTTATATTTATAATACTTCATGAACTACATTAAAGTGGATAAAGAATAGTAAGATATTTTTTGTTTTCAAAACCACTCTTTATTTACTCGTTTTGAAGTTCTTTGAGCCCTAATAAGGGGCTTTAAAAATTTTATTTTTTTTTGTTTTCGTCATTTTTGTTTTTCTTGCATCGTAGGTTCTGTCGCCCCCAACAAAATGAGCTGTTTTCTCTAAAACCTTATTGGTAGCTATTAATTCAAAGAAATAAGGAATCTAGGGAATGAGTCTCAACTAAAAATATTTCATAAGCATGAAGCCATTAATGTGGTTTGATACAAACTACATGAAATAGAATAAGCGCAATATAAATAAATAAATTGGAACCGGAAATATAAAATAAAACGTTCGAGAAGTTTAATTTTTTAATTTAAACTATTATTTCTTCAAATTTAAAATTAGTCAAAATAAAATTAATTTTTTTTTAAATATTTATTTATTGCTATTTACAACTCTACATTTAGTAAATCTGTTCTAAGTCAAATTGGAGTGTTACAGGCGTGTAGAGAAACTACCCATTGGTAGCACTCTAATGAAATTTTACATTAGCTGGTCTCGTGGCCATCTTCTTTTCAGGCGCCTCGGAGGATTGTCAGGAATGGAAGAGGATGCAAGATTAGACTAGGGGGTTTGTGTGGTTAGAGTGTTTATAATGGAAGGAGTAAATTAAAATTAAAAAGTTAGTAGTATGGTTCCTAAGTGTAGAAACTGAGGTTTTAAGCGATTGTAGTAATGTAGAATTCGGGTAAAATTCTGGACAGTTATGAATGTTTACTTGAGTTGCGGGAATCAGCAGCAAAAAATCAATGCAAAATCTTCCAAAAGATTAATCTATAAAAGTTATATAATATTCATCTCCATGACAATTCGTACTGAACGGTTTTAAAGAAAGGTTGAGGGGAATATGACTCACTTCTTAAATTTAAAGAGAAAAAACTGTTTGGTCTATCTTACTGTAAGTGTCCTATGCTTTTCGTATTTTTTTATAATTTTAAAATCACCTATATAAAGATTATAAGTTATATAAAATAATTTACTTATCGTTAAAAAATAACTTATCGAAAATTATTCATGATTAATAAAAATGGAAGTTAATGTTAATATAAGAAAAATAATGTTTATGTAAGTTATTTAGTTTTTCTTCTTAAGTACAAAACCTCCTTTTGATAAGATCCGAATACCGATGTCAAGTCGTGATCTGAAGAATGTTTTCTTGCATAAAGACTAAAGTAAAATAAAAAAGAATTATTAAAAATTGTAGTATAATCTATAATACTATTATTTATTTTATTTGATAATAATATTTATACATTTGGGTATTTTACTATTTCTTTACAATATTATTCCAGAAGTTAGTGGAATTTATGTTATAATTTAATTTTTTTAACGCTTTGTTAAGACTGCTAAACTATATTTTCTGTAATTTACGAAAAGCGATATATCAGGTCTAACCGGCCTCCCGGAGATAAAAGCCAAACGAATATTTCGAATTTCTGGATTGAAATGAATCTAATTTCCTTATTCTGTTTTCTCGATTTATCAAACCACTCCAAGCGTGAAACGGAAATTGTCTGTTTGAAAATGTATATCTATTATTAGATGTATATGAATGTTATTCATATTTATATTATTAAGTTCATTGTTGCGTTGCTTTTTATATTTAAATCAGCGATAGATGGATACAAAAAATTAGTTCCAAGTAAGTTTTGTGTTCTCACTTCTCTCATTTAGTCATTGCATAATGTGTGGATTTCATGTGAAAATCTCAGTTTTATTTGCCATTACAAACTATTTACCGGCATCATAAAATTACGTTTAGGAATATTATGGCCTTATTATTAAACTATTTGGTAATGATTTCGTAACGCAAATATTTTCAGATGATCATTTACTGATTACAGTTTGTTCCATTCCTAAAACAAAATCGCCTCTATTTAACCTGAAAATTATTGCTGACCTTCTGTCTTTGGTCTTTGTACGATTTGGGTGCTGCGAATTATAATATCGTCAAACATACAGTGTAAACAAATTTCCTTCGGATATAACTTTATACCAATAGTAGTTGGGCTATTTCTCGACAGCTCTGTCGTACATTGGAATCCGAATCAAAAGCTCTAATTATCTTATTATTCTCAAAAATATTAGCTATAACCTAGTCAAACGAAGAAGAGGTATGTTTCATATTTTATTTTCAAGTCAACTTCATTCAATTTCAACACGTTTGTTATTGTATTGATTTTATTTTCCGAAAACTATGTAGAAATACAAAACATAAAATATACAATAGTCTAAAGCAATAAGAAAATATTCTGCAAAATTTTTGTCAGTTCAAAAAATGTTAATAAATTCAATTTTTTAAATGAATATAGAAGCATTAACAAATAATAATGTGTCATCTGAAATCAACTTTTCTTTTCTCAGATTCCTAGAACAAGGTTCGTTCAAGTGAGAACACTTTCAGAGAACATTTTCAATTGTTTCATTTTATGGAAGTATAATTAATTGAGTAGATAAGGTCTTTGAATTATTTAAATAAGAATAAGATTAAAGTAAAAAATAAATAATAAAATAGAGAACATTAATTAACTACAAAGTTTCTCTAAAATTGAGAAAAAAATATTAAGGTTAGTTAAAAAAGTTCATAGTAAATAAAAAAATAACTTCGTATGTAGACCACACTAAAATTTCTTATACGAATCTGGAACAATAATTTGAAATTTTTTTCACTTAATTTTAATTCATTTCTTTACATATTTTCCTAGATTAACTTCAAAATTTGATTACTCATGTATACCGTTGTGAAGTCCAGAATAATGTATAAAGTAATTCTCTGGAGTATATTTAAATAATAAATGTTTTATACCTGAAATTTAGCTTAACCTAGTAGTCTAATTTGCGCTTTTTTTTTTTTTTTTTTTTTTTTTACATTCTTTAAATACCGTAAAAATTAACCCTAGGTGCTAAGAATGATTTCTTTAATTATTTTGCTACAAAAATAGGACATCATGAATTTTCAATAAGTCAAGTACTCATGTCTTGTATAATTGTTTTATATTACAAGCTACTCACTTTTTATATTTTTAGAAAAATTGATTTTTTTTCATGGATTCTAATCTGACTGAAAAACGTCCAAAAATTGTTTATTTCTAGCTGAACCCACAATTATTATTTAAGAACATTTGAATGTGTAATTATATTATAATTCATAATCGTTATAAATTAAGATCATACTGATTCAAAAAAGTATCAAAGATAACTTTTGCTCTAGAAATGGACCCAAGAGTTATTTTTCTGGTTTGTTGGACCACTTCTATAGTATTTTAGTAGTCCGGAAAGCTTCTCGAGAAACTACTCTGTCACTGCTACAATAGGAAAGGCCTGCTCCTTTGGTGACAGCTGCCCATATGCTACACCCTCTCAAGTTTCCCTTTTATATCAAACAGCTTAGCTACCATATTCTCAGTCACGCGGCAAATCGTATGGTATACATGTAACTCTCCGGATATTATACAAAGGTTATTCACATCAATATATTCCATCTTATTGCTATTATCCTACAATCATAGAACTAGAGGCAACTATCGAAACCTAGTTTTTAACTTTAGTTTAACGCCAATGTAGAAATTGTGTGATAGTAAAAGTTAATTTTTAACAATCAGTTTTATTCTCTTATGAAAGATTGTTTACTTAACCCGGCAGGGGTATCCTACTTGTTTGTCCTGTAAGAGGTGTCCAATAAGCATTCATCTCATTGTAAATAAATTTGAATTTTTTTATATTTATATTTAGATGTGATGATGACAAAAATGATTACTTTCAATGCAAATTGAAATTGAAATTTTAAATTGTAGCTTTTCCATCTGAGGATTAGTTCTTCCATCAGGGGCTGAAGAATCCAAATTTTCGGCTCATGATTTAAAAAATGAATGCAGGAGGTGTCCAGGTGAGCAAAATGCTCAAATGAGAAAAAAAAAAGATGTCACGTTCGAAGTGAACTGGTTTCTATTTATTGTTGGACAAGTATCTATTTATTGTATAGCAAAACTATCTGATTACCCATTTTAGGATGGCTTATATCTTCTTGACATTTATGTCATGACACCCAATTGTTCTAGAAGGAGTTGAGGACCAGCTAAATGTTCAGATTCCAGTTGCTATTTTCTATTGCAGAGGTTTTATGGCGTAGGGAGACAGGTTGTGAATTATACATGAGGACGCTGATTGGGCCACTTATAGAGGCCCTGTCTCATGTTTAAATTGTGCCCGCTAGGGTTGACCGGTATTAGCAAGATTCCCTTTCATGACCTCTCTTAGTGGATTAAATGAATATAGGGCGGGCCTCTTTAGTGTATATAGGGCTCTTCCATTATTATATTTGGGCCGTTCTAGAAATAAGAATAACCCGGTAAACTATAAGAGGTTCCCTTTTGTAAATAAACACGAGTTTTCACTTTTGTTAATTATGTAATATTAGAATCAATTTATTTGAATATTTATTTATTTACATTTTAAAATACAACAAGTAAATTTGAAGTAAGGCCATAATGGTATGGCACAGCCGTGTACAAAAACAACCCATTGGTTGCACTCAAAAAACATTTTTACAATATAAGGTCTCGAGGCCATAATCTTTTTAGGCACCTCGGAGGATTGTCAGGAACGAAAGAGGAAGCATGGTTAGTAACTAATGGGATTGAGTGGCTAGGGAGTTTATAATGGAAGGATGATATCTGGTTTGTGCTAGATCGGTTACATTATCGGGAACATTAAGGTCTTTATGTATGATTTTATTTGTGACAAATTAAGGTGCATTGGGGTTTTAGGAAAGATTTTGGATTGTAAGGATTGAATACGAGAGGAATTCGGAAGTTTAGTGGAGCCCTAAACCTCAACTCCGTATGTCCAGATAGGCCTTATTATTGTTATTTAGATCAGTCTTTTGTAATGAATTGGAAATTTAGATCGTTTGTCCAGTAAGTGCTGTGATAGTCGCAGAGGTGGGCAGAAATTAGCTATAGTTGAAACTAATAGCTATAATTGCCATGGATACGATATTTATTTATGGTTCATTCATGAATAAGAGTCGTATCCCTGGCAATATCAGCTATTAGTTTCAACTATAGCAAACAAAAGAAAACAGTACTAAAGAAAACAATACATTAATAAAAAAAACTTGAGTCTATTTATGTATTATAAACATCAATTATACCGTGAATTTTAAAACAGACACAAGAAATCTGAACCAACACTATGCAGATATTTTGAGCTAAATTAATTTATGAAAAATATGGGTAATTATTTTGTGTTACTAATCATAATTAACTTTGGTATGAATTTTAATATTAAAATAAATAAGGATTTCAACCAAAAAAAAAAAAAAAAAATGAAATTAACTAGTTAGACCTGAGAGTACGGAAGTTTATAAGTTAAGTATTGGCGAAAGCACATTGTCAAAAAATAGAAGAAGGAAAAAGATCTAACTCGCTTGAACTGCTGTAAAATACTAATCTATTTGCGGAGCCTGTCCGTCTATATATTTATACAATCGGTCAGCTGTTCTCGATCAGCTGATATGGACCTGTCAGCTGACAGTCCGTAACTTATAAATATTGTAATAAGAAAGTGATAATAAAATTAAATTGAAAGTTTTAATATTAATGTGAAGCGTGACAAAATATGTAATTAGTCATAGACAAAGGAAAGCTTATTAATGAATTAATATTATTCCCTAATTTTTTTACTGAAATTTATAGGCTGAGCAGAATAGCATGCAAATTCGTTTTTTAATTATGATGTGAATGTAAATTTGTAAACAATAGAGACATGATGTTAGATCATCATATTTATACAAACTACCATTATTATGTAAACAGGATAAATTTGTACATGAACATCGCAATGTCAGGATTATGTTATTTTTTTTTCTTTAATTTGATTATTAGTTTTGATCTAGTCTTGTTTTCTCTAACAGCTTCTTTTAGATACAGGTATTCCGTATATAATTGTGATTTAATAATGTTCCATGATATTTAAATGTTCTACCAGCGGTTCGCTGTTATTTGTTGCAGATCAGTGCGACATTAGGTGATAAAGAGCTTCTGAAACAAAAAGTTTAGGTTTGGCATTTGTTTTCATCTTATAAAGTTTTCAGAGTATTCAAATTTCAAATATTTCTGCATTGGAATATTTCATAAAATATTTAAATACATATGCTTCTATTTTTTAAAAATATTATTTTACTGCGTCCAATGAGTTCAAGGTTTAAAGGTACTATTGTCGTCATAAAAGGAGAAGACAGATAAATCATAATATGATTATGATCATAGTATCATGATGATGAGTCGATAGTTAACCATGGATTATATATAAGTGGAAAAAACGATGAGCTTCTCCTGAAATATTATTATGATAAAACTTTAACATATATTCTCCACACCTTTGTTACTCTGTAAACATTTAATTAGTACGCTTATACGATCTCAACAATAATATTTGCCTGCTTTGGTGGGATTTATATGAACCTAACTCAGAGGCTTGAGCCACCACCATCACCATCACTGCAACTGATTGCCATGTGAGGGATCATGCAAGTTGGAGACTTAAGGAGATCCTAGAACACACAAAGGAACAAAAGACCAAGGCGGTGGATTTCAGCAGAAAGAGGTTATTCAGGTGTGAGGTGGAATCCGTGCCGAGTTCCTTTCTTCTGGAACAGTAACTTCCATTATTGTCTCCTTATTGTCGAAGATCTGTGGCCTCTGATCTCTTATCTCTTGTCTTGGGAGAATCTGTCCTTTGTAAGCCAAAGTTAATAAGAATTCTTAATTGCTATCTGAGTACAGCTTCTCCGTAAATGAGTAGCATTTTCTGACTTTTTTTTTTTTAAGAATAAAACCAAACATTTCTTGTTTGTTATCAATATGATAAAAATGATGCCTAAAGGGCTATTTAAATATTTGAGTTTAGGTAAGATACTGTGCTACTAACTCCTACGGTAATAGGTGCTACTAAATCCCGGTTTCGGATCCTGCTGTGGTAGATAATTTTATCTTATCCCCATTAAAACAGTTTAATAAGATAGAAATAATGAAGTTTTAAATAATCGTCCTCTAAAGAACCTTTTATTTGGTTTATTTAAAATAAATAACCAAATCTCATTGTTAGCTGTAATAAACTTGTTAATACAAAATATTCAAGAATTTTATAATTAAATAATGGAAAAAACGATTTTCACTCATGGCTGATCTTTTAAGTTCACATTTCAAAGCTTAATATGTATACAACTTAATTAACTTTTATCAAACTGTAATAATAATAATAATAATAATAAAAAAAAAATCGTAAAGAGATAAAAATCAAAATTTTTATCTTTCCTAGCTCTATAATATTTACATTAATTTACCTATATATGGAAGTTACTATAAGAGGAAAGTCAAATTTTGAATTCGAGTTTTCTAATAAAATAGACTTTTAGAGATCCTATTATTGAAAATAGCCACTACTCTTAAAATTTGTGTGTATGTTTCTTTCTAAACTCATTAAAAAATAGAATACTTTTAATTCGATTTTGGAGGTACGTGGGTGTTATGCTTAATCACCGGCCAAAGTATCAAAAACTGGATAAAGAAAAAATATTTCAATATAAATACTATATTTGTTTTTATATTAAATTAAGTATATTTATAAGAATAGCATTTATAATTTACAACTCTCCCAACTTCCAAATTGAATCAGCTAGTAAAGTGGAAATAGTAAGTTCCGTCCGTCCGTCTGTCTTCTAAATCCGCGAAATAAATCTAGAAGGGGTCCAAATCTCTTCTAACCTGGTATAAAGCGGTATCTCATGACCAGCTTTGAGGCGAAGATAAAATAAAAAGCAGACTGCCGAAGAAGTGAAAACACCCCCTAGGCGATGTATTCAGCGACCCCTGGTGTCGAAGCTGGCAAACGGATTTGAATACATTTTCTCCAAAGTCCCTTATCCACCATCTTCTTGCTTTACATTCGCTTTAGTCACAGAATCGAAATCTGGAACCGTCTTTACCTACTTATCCCACTTTTCCAAGTTTAACGCTCCGTTTTTCGTCTGAGGCGCAGGTATATTCCAGTTTAGTGTATACGATTAATATTTTAGTAAGTAATATATTTAAATCATTTATAGTTTTGAATATCTATGAGTATAGTACTACAATCTGTGATTATCAAGAGTTAGATAAATTGAAATTACAGTTATAATTGATCACACGAATCACAAATAAATCTAGTACTACAATTAATAAACGTTTCAAGTGTATAAATAAAAATTACAATTGTTTCGAGTTACTGAAAGTCTGGAATGAATGAGCCCTCTGTAATGTAGGCACAGCTAGCGCCCCTTTTGGCCAGTGGTGGAACCTAGAATCATCTCCAGTACTCGCTGTGGAGAGAAGAAGACATTTGTGGGATGAGAGAGCCATCATATCTATGAGAGTAATTTTCTTTCATCCATTCGTTAGTGAAACAATGGATGAGTAGACACATTCTGAAGTGACTCCCGGTAGCATAGGTGAGGGGAAATAGAGGGATGCGGAGGAGAAAAAGGCAGCATGGAGAAGTCATCTTTTCATACAATTCACACCATCACATAAATTATCATCATCAATATGCATCATTACAATCCATAGAACCCTAATCAAAATTAATTAACATACCTAATCATAAATAATCATAAAATATTCTCTTTTGGCCATCCCCACACCACATGTAAATTATACAATAATTTTTTTCCGTTGATTATATTTCATTTTTCATGACAATTTATTTCAATGCAGTCCCTAAGTTGAAGGCCCACATTAAAAACACAATTTCTGCATAAAGAATTAGTAGCCTTAGATCACTGAAGCTGGTTGAAGCTAAAATAGTAGATGGCATTTACTCAGTGGACGACGTCAATTTAATTATATTCATAGCACTACGAGCTAAGATTCTACTATCTGTTGGCCGAGTTGCCAGCTAACATTACCTTTGCATAAAAACGAGAGAATTATTTGTTGAGTCTAGATCTGAGGCCATTTTCAAAATAGTCTACGCTTCGTCTTTCAATCTGTCCATTATCACCAATATGGAGTAGAAGGCCTGAGGGAACTGGGAGTGCAGAGAAGAGAATGAGTCAATAGAATACCAAACACAATGACCATCATTTAACATCCAACTAGTACCTTAAATGAACATGTTAAGAAGAAATGGATCCTCTAAATCAAAATTAAATAACACACTAACAATAACCGTTTGTTGATGAAAATGTGATAGTGTTAAGTTGTTCTATATTTAAGAGTTTTAAAAATTATTGAAATTGAGACAAAATAGGGTGATTTGATTGATACTTATGACCTGATACTTATCTGCAAAAAGTGTTTAAGTATTTGGATATGAGGTGTAAATTTATATTTAAGATTGTCTTTGAGAATGGTAGAATTGGCCAAAACGTTGGATTATTAAAGAAATAATTAGGAGTGTTGCGACTT
This sequence comes from Halyomorpha halys, assembly GCF_000696795.3. NCBI lineage: Eukaryota > Metazoa > Arthropoda > Insecta > Hemiptera > Pentatomidae > Halyomorpha > Halyomorpha halys. Next base: position 1,448,198 of record NW_027107309.1, on the reverse strand, counting down.
AACCTGAATACGTATTAATTTATTTAAACAATAGGTACCAGTTTTAAGAAGGTGAAAATATTATACATAACCTTTTGGTTTTCAACTCCAGCTTTAAAGGTAATTTTTTTTTTTTTTTTTACTGTCCACTCAATTAACTTACAGAACCAGTTTTTTTAAATATCAATATTCTGCATTGACTTTGATTTCACTCTAGATTAGAAAAAAAATTGTAGTGAATGGGAAGTTTAGAGCGTTTGTCAAGAATGTGTTGTAACAGTCGAAATCTACGAGCAGTTTCTTGTCTTTTCAGTCGTATATGTGGATTCCATGTAAGTCTCTTGTCAAGATGGAGTCCTAAGTACCGAATCTGTTCGATCAGGTCAATTATATACCAACATTATGACCTTTTCTATTTTTTTTAGTTACCAAGGACTATTACATACGATGTAATATGATGCATGTACAAACTCCATTATTTCTTTAACA
>NW_027107309.1:1432931-1447627 GCF_000696795.3 Halyomorpha halys | reverse complement strand
AATAATATTTGTACAATAATATAATTTTTAACTAGACACGATATTAAATCAAAAAGGTATTGTATTGTTACCTACGTATGTTCGAATTATTTAAGTGTTCTTTCAAAAAACTGTTTTTAATATTAATTGCTATATAATAATAATACTGTATTTTGATATATTACTATCGAAATCATGTGTTTTAATAGTGATGTACTTTGAACATTGGTATACTAATTTATTAACACCAATTGGACTGGCTTCATTACATCTGATCTAATTTAATAATATTCGTAATTATCATCAGGAAGGTAGGAGTAGTTAGTAGAGATCTCTTGAAAAAAGATAGTTTTGGAAAATGTTGTTCTGACAAAGGCCTGTTAAAACTCGGTAAATGTTTATTTAGATAAGTTCGATTCATATAAATATTTTCATTTCTTAGAAAACTATTTAAATATTCTCATTACAAAAACCTTCAATCCTTCCTACTTCTTTTTTGTTTCTACATTTAGGAAGATGTTATGGATAAACCTTGCATTATGGAATCTATCTTACTTATTTCACCTCATATAACCATCTTATTTTGAGGGTTATCAACTCATATACTCTAAAATATTTGTTTATTAATTGTTATATTTTGTAGTAGACTGATCACATATGTGTCAGTCCAGTATGTGAATAACTGACAGGTTTTGTGCAAGAATTACTATTTGGACGGCCCAGAAGGAAACAGGACTGTCGGTTATAAAATGATTTATAATTTATATAATTCTCAAAAAAATGGGAGGATATTAGACTTAAAATAAGTCTAATATAACTTAAGATCTACCAAAACATAGAAATAACACGAAGTAAGAAGAATTAAGTTTTATTCTTGAAAATAATTAAATAATAACAGTGTATACCTGAGATTTAAGACTAAATTATGAAAAACAATGTTTTAAACACTTTTTCCCACTGACTGGAATGGAGTTATTCGGCAACTTCGAAATCTCCTTCCATCCTGGATAATCGTTTAACCGAATAATCCTTTTCTTGTTTTTTTTTCTTCCTACTGAACGGAAACCCATCAATACAATGTTTTTGTAACTGTTTCTTGAAGTTTTGCCTTCCATCCCCTCCCTGTGGAAGAGGTTGTTTACGATCTAAGTTTGAGCCATGACCTGCTTCTCCAAGCGCCGTCGCGGTGTCTGTGTGAATCGGCTCCTTAATGACCTGGTTACTTATTAAACTCAACCGCCTTTTTAAAAGAGTTTCCTCTAAAAGCGTTCATGTTTTCTTAAGAAAGGAACTCCATCCTGTCCCTGTTTGTGAGCTTTATGGAGAGCTTTTTATGTTTGAAGGAATGGGAAATAATAAGGATTTTTTTCCTCTTCAGAATGTACATAAATTATTGGAACTAGTTATTTTAAACTTTTCTTATTGATAATAAGATTGTTTGATCTAAAAAGCCTCTTATATTTTCTCCTCCTGTTGCGCCTATGAATAATCCTAAATGACTTTCATTATCTCTATGAAAGAAATAATAAAAATAAAAATATTATAAACACGTTTCATTCAATATTGAAGTCTCATTCATAAAAGAGTTATTTTGTTAGAATCTACATAAGTTTTAGTCTTGATGACATTATTGCCCATATTGATTTTGCCTTTCCCTATTGGCTCGCAGGATTCCATATAACGCACTTTACGTTGCACTTATTTATAATTGATGATGAAGGAAAATATGCGCAGTAAAAAAAAGGAAAATATCTTTGACAGACGTACCAACTAATACTGTTTGCTTTATAGTTTGTACTAAAGATTTCGCTGACTTTTTTTTCCATTATTTAACTCCTAAATATAATATATATACATAATAGTTTTTAGTTTATTATTTTTAATAATGCTTAATCATATTATTTAACCAATGACCAAATATTTACTTGTCATTTTCGTAGTAGTGATCCATAAAATATAATTTAAGTTTTAATACATAATACAATAATAACAATTAATTGACAATCAGTTATCTATACAAATTTATAATCGAAACATTATTTATTCTGTTGCCCGTTTACTTATTAGATATAACTTCATACTAAGTCATTGCAGAAGGTCTAGACAGCAAATCCACGGTGTCTATGGTTCCAAGGTTCTATGGCAATTAAATTCCACACCACTGGAACAGAATGAGACAAATCCACAACTCTTGTGAACAAAGTGCCACCAGCTAACCAAATTCGAAAACTGTAAGATTTGACAGTCGGACCCTGTAAATTTAATGTTAAGATTTCATTATATCGCTAATGGATGGCCTATATCGAGTTGTAAAAATTGACACAAACATTTTAAAAAATTAAAAATGTTCAAAGAAATTTTTATTTGTATCCTTGCTTATTTTTTACTGTTTCAGAAGTTTGAATAAAGCAAAATAATATTTATTAAATCTTGAAAAGCATTTGGGAACTTTTTCTTGCTGAATAAGTTCACAATTAAGAATTTGATATTTTTTAATTTAAAATATTCATTCAACTTTGATTGTCGTAAAACTCACTGATAAATTTCAATATAGTACTAGTGTTTGATATGCTATTTATTGGATCAGACTTTCCAATGTTTTGACTCAGAATTCCAGGCTAGGAACCTTCCCTGGAATTCTGAGTGGTCTTAGTCCCGTCTTATCTGCAAGCTCACAGGATACGTCAGTTATGATTTTCTGCAAATATTCATCGGTCAGTCTTTATGTCATAAGCTTCGGGGGTGGAGCTATGTGAGCCGATAAGGAAGAAGGAACCAAATGGTAATCCCCTTCTCTCCTTAACCTCTTAGTGGGTGTATTACGGATGAGAGAGAGTTAAACATTCCGAGTTGGAACGTTGAAGAATAAGGACACAGCTAGGACATAAAGGTTGGAGATAGAGACAGATGGAAGAAAGAGGAATGGCAACCGGCCACTGGAACTTTGCCTCTTACGACTTACCTCCCCACTTACACTAACCAACCATCACCAACTATACTAGCTAGGAAATCAATCATATGGAATATAATATATTTTATGGCAAGAGTTATTTTATCTAAATAATGATCATAGAATTATTCATTATTCATCATGATCATTAAATTATGGCTATTATTAGAATCATAGTTATTATATTATATTATTGATGGTAACAAACCATTAATATATTTCTATTGAAGGGTATATTAAATTGAAAATAAATACTCTGTTCATTTATGTTGGCATAAGCATAGATGGATACAATTGATAGAATTGGAGGTTTACGGGTGATATAGTTATTTTCGCTGATTTATTAACTGAGATGAAACTAATTGTGAGAAGTATGGATCTCTGGGGTTCATTATTATTGTCGAAAAAACAAAGATGATAGAAAATTCATAGAAAGGGGAAGTAAAAGTTAATAACCAGGAAATCTTTACTTTTTTTTCTGGGGGGGGGATATATTTATTTAGGACAGTCCATTTCGTTCGAGATAGAAACTATGAAACAAATAAAAGCATTAACATAATAAGAAAAAATAATGCGGCATGAAACACATTTTTAAAAATGAACAACCTCCAGAAATAAAGGGAAAAGTATAAGGAATATGTGCAACCCGGTAATTTTATATGGATCATAGACTTGGTCGGCAACAGAACCACAGTCATAAAATTAGCGACAAAGCTGCAGTTTTCACGAGGTATATAATAAGTATCTAAATAAAATACCTAATTAGTAAGAGAAATTTACAATCTTGGATTAAAGATATAAGTCTCGCTAAAGAAGCACAATAACTGAAATGGAGGTGGGACGGTCTTTTGTTAGACCTGAAACAATAAGGTGATCCTTCTCTTGCTGAAGTAAAAAATTCTTGTAGTTAATTCCAAGGAAACGCAAGAGGAAGCCCAATTACGAGATAGTGAAATTAGATAGTTCAAAGTTGGGAGACTGTTGGGCTACTGTGGCCAGGAATAGGGATCTATAAAGTACAGTAATTAATAACCTATACTAATTTATCATTTATGATAAAGTGTTCAACTTAGCATAGGCCATATCAATTTTAATCATTGAAGTAGTGGCAATTTTTATAAATACCTTTTTTTATAAAGCAGACTAATACCTCGGAGCGGCTTTCAGTTCTGTAAACAATGAAAATAAAAATGTTACTTTATAACTTTTTATCTATTTATTTTTATAGCTAATTTAAAAAAAAATATCCTAGAAGGTCGTTTTTGATTTTTCAAAGATATATTCATATTACACGATTTAACTTCGATGTAATTAAGATAAAATGACTTTAAAATATTAATAATTAAAATCTGTGCCGCTACAACCCATGAAAGTTTTGGGGGGAACAGTAATTTGTAAGAAAGTACTGTTACAAGACCAACGGTTGTGTAAGGAGGTGATTTGGTCAGAATCACGCTCGATTTTTACCCAATTAAAGGTTTAAATTAAATGTTAAATGTTGTTAAATTAAATTTAATAGGCTTGGTGGACCCTAGGATGGCTCCAGTACCCCAGGGTTGACTCACAGCCACAGTGTAACAGAAAACGATTTTCTACCCAGCCGGATTCGAATTCGAGTCCTTGGAGCTGGTAGCATCGTACCTTACCACAGTTCCACCGCGCTCCCTTAAAATATTATTATATGCAGAATTTTCGTAAATTTTATTTTACTGTTTTTATATTTATTTAAAATTTATACATAAACATCAAATAATATAAGCACATTCTTAGAATTCCTCTTATATAATCTCAAAAATAAAAGTATAAAACATCTAGTAAAAAATATAAGTATATTTTCGGGAATTAAATGTATTTTATACGGGTGTATATTTTAAGGGAGGATTACTAATTTATATTTCGAAATATTTTTTTGTATTTGTAAAATAATGTTTAAATATTAAAAGTATGCCAGTCTCTTTTATTTCATTTGAAACAATTTCTAGGGAATCTATCAAAACCCATCAGTAATTAACTTTTAATTATTAAATCAAACTTATTTGTTGTTAACAAACTTAGAGATGACCTTCCTTCAGAAGCATATTCTGGTTACATCCATGAGACTAACCGCTCCTGAAATAGCTCATTTTGTTAAATGATTCGTTTCTTCATTCACGAAATGAGTTGAGGGATTCATTGCTTTTTTTGGATTCATCAACATATTTTGGACCATAACTCGTTAAATAAAGGTTTTATCCCTCACTGACATAATCCATTGTACTGATAATGTTTGGTTAAATTTTAATTTTCTGACCTCATATTATTATTATGTTGTGATTGTTTTTAACTAAGAGGGAATAAGTTAAAATTTAGCATTGGCACAAACAACTGAAGTAATCTTGACGATACTGAATACCAAGCCGTTCCAGAACAGTGGAGCCCATTGTCGCTGATGAGATACCATCCAAGACGGAAGAAGATGACATGCCGAACTTTTCCTACTTTCTGACTTCTCTCCGACAAGAAGCTAGTAGAATGCCTGTGCCCAATCCTGTCGGATTTATGTTTCCATGAATTTGGAAAATCTGAACCAATTGTTGAACAATGTGAATCGCATTCGAAATATATGGTAGATATTAATTTCTCAAACATAGGGTATCAAATTATTCTAATAAATAATTTGGTCTTAGAGCATAGCTTTTTTCTTTTGGCTCATAGTAATTTCAAATGAATCTTAGCTCTCGTAAATATAAAAAATATATAATGATTAGAATTTTAATTAGGTGACTCAGCTATAGAAATCTAGCGAAGTGGCACTAAGCATATTTAAAAAAAAAGCCTTTGGCCTGAGAGCGAACTACCTTCATTAGCTTTGTAAAAGATTATCTTGTCGGAGGTCCTGCCTGCTTCGTTTCACCTGCTCCTTTTGATTAGTTTCTATTTCAAGAATGAAATTACTTATTTTTTCTTCTAGGAAAATAGAGCTAGGAATTTTTAATTATTAATATGAAATGCAAGACTTAATTTTTTAAAGTGCATTCATTGTTTGTACATACTTTTATCATTGTTTGTAATATTTATAACTTTTTTAATATACATATGTATTACTTTTTTGTAAAAATTATTTTTTGAAGTATTACCTTTTGTGTTTTTTATTTTTAAAATATTTATATCATTTTATATTTACCAGTTTTATATTTTAATGTATTTTTGTTTTTTTATGCGTGTATTTATATCATTTTAAATATTTGTTGAGTTTGTTTTTCTTCTGATCCCCGTGGTAGGTTAGAGTTTGATATATGTGAGTAGAAACCAATAATGAGTTGAATATTTTTCACTGCATTTCTAATGCATTATAATGCAAAAGTATGGGGTAAGGTATACGACAGGAAACTGAATAATTGGATTGAGTCTGCTGCCTGATGATGGGACTCATCAGATTTCGTGATGTCGGAGTCAGTAAGCAGTCCTCAGTCGAATGTGTGACTATACACGTGTGTTTGCCACATTGTTGGAGGCTGTCAGAGAATTCGATGTGTCTCCGTGAGTTGAATTCTGTCACTATTAGTAGTCCAAGTGTTGCTTTCCTTTTTGTTCTACTATACTACTCTGAATCTGTAGGAGTTTCTTCGCTGTGGTGAGTGCTATGTTAGTCAGCATACGTACTCCTAGTACAAGAGCCGGGAAGAAAAAAAGGCAGTTATCTCACCCCAATTTTTGATTACTTTAATGAAAACTATGTATAATTACTAGTAAAAATTGATGAGTCTGCCAAATATAGGTAGGGGGAATAAAAAATGTCAGCTGTTTCAAAACCTTATAAAAACATTAATTTTTCATTCAGAGATCTATATCTTAAAAACTACCAACAACACTAGAAAATCTAAGACAACATTATTTAAAGAAGAGTAAATTTGCTGAAATATTAGCCCTGATAGAGCTATTCACGTCTAATAGTTCTCGAGATATAGGTTTTTAAAAAGCAAAATTTCTTTAACATCTACTGAAAGATTAGTGGTTAGTTAATTTATGTTGAGAAATCTATATCTCAGGAACTATGTGACGTACAGATGTCTATTAGCTCTCAAATTAAAGCTAGTTGAATGGACTGTAAAGAAGTTTATGACCTTTACCTACGTAGGTATAGTAGTTTTCATGATATTTGCTAAAATAAATTGATTTATAGTTGTTCGGACAAATTTTCATTTTCCAAATTTATATTCATATGTGAATATCTTAGTTAGATTCGGTTTCTAAAACTGAGCTTTCGAGTTGGTTATAAATTTTTGATGTTCATATAAAATTTTAACAGATAATTTCTTACCTTTTTTTAATGATGACCGTGTTGATTTATGCTATTCCTCGCTGCTTAAAGGCAGAGATAAATAGAATTAGAAATGTCTTTCTTATAGGGTTTATGTTATAACCCTTCAATAGTTGAATCTCTTATCATTGCCGTTGTCAACCATTTATTATTTTATTTAGAATTGAATTTAATAAATATTGCTTTGTATAGATAGCTAATTTACTTGGAATTTTCTTGAAAATGGTTCATTTTGGAATCCTTATATTACTGATGGGTCCAAATTCAAACTTTTTCTTTTAAAGCTTATCACAAGAGGACATTTTCAGCATTTATTTCCTTTTCTCTCATGTGCGACTGATACATGTCTGATTAATAAATTACAGATTTATGGAAATTTTCCATTCTCTGAAATGCAGGTATCTTCTGGAGTCATTGTTATGATGTAGACCGAATGAACTAATCATATAGGAAATTTAATTTACGTAATGATGACGTTATTTTTTTAAATTAATTGTAGGCGTAACTAGATAGTGATAAATAATAATTAAATTTTACAATAATATGACAACTGGTCAGTAGTACTAATTGACTCCATACGTACAAGACTGACTACTTCCTGCCTGAACAAACTAGAAACAGTTTAATTAATCTAATGAAGAGGAACAACAAGGTTAAGCTGCAGTGTTCAAAGGACAAAGACCCACCAAGGGCATTGGGAAGCTGACAGTTTGGCTAAATCACTTGCTAACAATGGCCGCCACCAATCGACAACTATTTAGTACTTTTTTTCTCTATTAAAAATCTCTAAAATCTGATTAACAACTAATTTTAACTGAATTAACGACAATCTGATAAACATTATTAAAAACTTCCAGAAACTAATCAATGTTGATTTTGTGGGAACATAATTACTGATTGATTTCATTATACTATCCAAACTGTTGTTAGACACAACAAAAAAACAAAACAGAAATAACTTATTCTTCTTATGTAAATAAAATCATAGTTTATTAGTTGCTAACGTAGTATATAATTAAAATTATTATTATAGGCATTTTTCAAATATGGACTTGTAAATTCTAAATAGATCTATGAACTGTGTTGGTTAGTATACTGTTGTTTTTTGTTTTGTCTTTGCTGTTATGTGTAACTAACTGCTGAATCCTTTTTGCGGATATTTAGTAATTACTTTTTTTTTCTTCTTTTTACTCACTGTTAAGTAAGCATTTCACAGGAAGTATTTATTCATAATGTAAAATTCTGTTTCTAAATATTAAAATGTTATCTTTTTTTTTTTTTACTGACTGAACTAAATGATCATTCTCTGCATTCATTAATATGTTGCATTTTTGTACATTATTTTTTTTTAAATTATCTTTTTATATTATTTCAATAATTCTATTTACCATTGCTTCAATTTTTATTTTATTTATTTATATTAAAAATTATAACTGATTTTAATTTTATTTTTTCTATACTTTCTAATGAAATTAAGGAGGAATATCTATAGTCTAAGGACTTAATTTTTTAAGGTAGTGTTATTTTATTGATTTTGTCTTATTGTTTTCTTTAACAATTCATATCTTGAGTTTTATTTTCAATGTTGTATTTTAATTTGTGTAGCTTAATCGATATGATCTGAATAAAATTTGTCTAATTCTGCCTGTATACAATTTTTTTTCAAAGCGTTTTAAAAATATATGCGAAAAAGTATTCAATTTCATAAAAAATATGTGATCATAATAAACAATAAACTAAAGCATTCAAATGTTTAAAGTATCCATAAAATTAGATTAATCTTTAATCTTACCTAGGAAAAAATAAATTCAATAATTTTCATTAATTTGTAAATACTGTCTGCAGTAGCTAATAAAAAATTATTGCAGATATAATTGATAAAATAAATCCATGTGAAACCAAATTTAGGTGGAAGGGAATATAACACCGGAAATTTAACAATTAAGAGGCTGGAATTTTGTTTTGTTATATTTAAAATTTTAGGTTCATTTTTTTTTTTAATATGTAATTTATTCAATTTCTTGAGATTGGTATTTATTTATTAAAATAAATCAAGTGCTATTCTTGTTAAGTCTCAACACTCTTTATTATATCAATAGCCCAACCTTTCGGCCACTTCGGCTATTCTCAAAGACAGTCTAAACATTTAACAGCTAATTATGTATTAATTTGTGACAATTTTAACAACAACATTATTAATAAAATACCATACCTTAAATATAAATTCATACCTCACATAAAAATTTAAAATTGTTTTACAGGCTATTCTGCCCTGACCATTAGTTAAAAGTCAAAATCACTCTATGAAAAAGTCAATTAATAGAGAATTATATTAAAGTACAAAATGAAATAAAAGGTCAATCGGGATTTCTGTGTTTAAATTGTTCATATATATGTCAAAAAATGAAATTTTGGGGGTATTGAATATATCAAGACAGAAATGATACAAGAAATAAGGTGAAGGATCCCAATAAAACAACACATGCAGCTAAAAACCAACACATTTTTAATTTTGATAACACCATAATTTTACATAAAGAAAATAATATGTTCAAAAGAAAAATACTCGAGTTAATTTATATATATCAGAGAACATCAATTATACATTAAATTTTAAAACAGATACCAGGAATTTGACCAACATTATGCAGAGATTAAATGAAAATTGAGACCAAAATGCAATTTCAATTAAATTAATAACAAGCATGACCTGAGTGTGTGGAAGGTTATAAATAGTTTGTTTATCTAATAGTTGATAGTTTAGTTCGATCTAAAATTAAAGTTTTAAAAATTAATGAAGTTTTAAAAAATAGGTAACTAGACATAAGCTTATTAATAATTAATTGACTTTTCATAGGGTGATTTTGACTTGTGATTAATGACCTGGGCAGAATAGCCTGTAAAAAAATTTCAAACTTTGATGTGAGGTGTGAATTTATATTTGAAGGTATTTTATATTATTGGAGATAATGTTGTTATAATTGTTACATATAAATATATAATAAGCTGTTAAATATTTATATTGTCCTTGCGGATGGCCGAAATGGCCGAAACGTTGGACTATTGATTGATATAGTAAAGAGTGTTGGATACTGTTAAGCCATCTCAAATCGACTTTGTCTTCTTGTCGAAAAGCTTAACTAAAAAAAAATAAACACTGGCTCGGATAGAAACATTTATTTGTAAAGTAAATAAAACAAAACCATAAATTAAATTAAAAACAAAAAGAAACTTTCCAAAAATATAGAACCAAATTTTTAAAAAAAACCGTCTTTAAAAAAAAAATACAATAAAAACAAATTGTTATTTACAATGTTTTTTTACGAAGTGATGAACTCCGATTGGTCGGGGCCCTGAAGTGCGTACCGAAAAGTCGGAGACGATGTTCTCAATGAACGTAGGTGGGCCCACACATCGAAGCGGCGGTCCCATAATCAAGCAGCAAGGTCTGGTGACGAGTAAAGCGTCTGGGCGACTGTACCGAGACTACTGAACTTAGCCCACAACTTGTTGTATTGTTGTGACAAATAATTCCATTGGCTGGTATTTCACTACCATACACACGTATAATTCTCTTCATTTAAAACAAAACATACTTATATTGGAATTAAAACTATTAACTGCCTATTTAAAATATTTACATTTTAATTAATATACATGGTGTTAGCAGATTCCATTTGATTTATTTAATAATTAAATTTTCTAATTAGTCTAAGAAGCTATAATATACGGAAGTCAGCATTGTTTTAGAGATTTATTAAATCTATTTAATTAATTTGCTAATGGGCATTTGGAATATCCTACCCCAGGTTAGGTACCACCACATTTATAGACACCAATAGGACTCCACTCATTGGAGCAAATGGGTACAAGGAATGGACCAGTAGTGACATTGGCTACAGTTAATTACCCTTTCCCTAAAGAGAAGCCACCAACGACCGGCCATTCGTTATTGGGGCAATGTTAGCTCTGTTTTAGCAGCTGCTGTTCCTATGTCCGACACGGGAATTACAAATTATCGATTGCCGGTGTTTGTCTTTTCCGAGGGAGTTGTTATTCCAGGCCCTTGTTGACATTTTTCGTTATTAGAATTGCCGCTGCCTTGGTCCCTTTTTTCTTTAATAACCCTCTCCTCCTCGGCATTATGTGGCCTATGTGGCGGGGCTCAGGACGTTGCTAACCTTAATGAAGTACAGCTGTCAGCTTCGGCTTCATTATTAAATTTTGTCCGTATTCTTTTCGTTTTATTTGTAGAGGAATAATAATAAAATAAGGAATAATATTCTTTTTCATATTCTAAAAAATATCACTAATTAAAATGCTAGAATAAACTAATTACTAAGCTAGAGCAAACTTTTAGTTTTGTACTTATACAATTAACTCAAGATTATTTTTATTGTGAATGACACCTTATTGTGAATTATACAATGGCATGATAAAGAAATGCGGAGAATCTACCCTTTGATAGAACTCCAATTTCTACTTATAATTAACAGTTTTATCCAGTATATATTCCCTATCGCCTCTTCCCTATTTTATTGTTTATTTTATGCTATAAATTGAACATCTATTAAAGGTATATTGAGCAAAATAGTTCAGTTGCTGACCTTTGTCTCTATTTAAATAAAAATATTTAAGTCCACAAACATAGTATTTTTTAGCAAAGAGGATTACAAAATGGAGGTTTTCAGCATTGTCAGTTTTTTTTTTTTTATTTATATATTTATTTAGTCATGAGAGATAGTTGACCGTGGATGACTTATACAAGGAGTAGATGGTTGGAGGTGCGGTCAAAATAAAACACAAATAACTTGAAGTAACTTGTTTAATTGTACCAACGTTCCGGTCATAATTTATAGCCTTCCTTAGGGCTAAGAACAGAACAAGATAACAACCAATGAATACAGAAAATATAAACAGAATGACATAAAGTAGATAATTGTATCATGCTACTTTATTTTATTAATTCCATTCTGTACAATTATTTACTTTATGTCATTCTGTTTATATTTTCTGTATTCATTGGTTGTTATCTTGTTCTGTTCTTAGCCCTAAGGAAGGCTAGTTGAGAATGTTGTGGGTTCGATTCCCACCTGAGGCAGTTAATATTTATTTCTGAACAGTCCTGAGAAATGAATCTTGACACTCCCACCGTGGTTAGTACGCGGCCTTTAAAGTAGCCGCCAGGACTTATTCCGTGAGTAATAATTAGAAACTACTTCAGGGTTCGTTTACCTACCTAAAAATTTACTTGATGTGTATATATGTATACAGTTGTAAATATCAATAAATAAATTATTAAAAAAAAAAAAACTTTTTTTTGTGTTGTCAAAACATCTGGATCGTTACATATCGTTATCTTAAATTATCGGACACATAATTCAAGGAAATTTCTCATATTTTTTCAAGGTGGGAAACAATTGTATAGGTACAACGCAATGTCATTCTTCAAACTAGAATAAATGAATTGACAATATAAGGATTAAATTACCTGTTATGACACAATAGTTTTGTTTCTGATAAATTGCTTTTTATTGAAAATTAACTTCTTTTTTTTTATATATATAAAATATATAAGTAAAAAAATACGGAATTTTAGTTAAAAAATAAGTAGACTAAATAGCTGATGATGACGTATTTGTTTTCTAATAAATTTGTAAACCATTTTTTAAAAATTTTATTGAAAATAAAATAACTAATATGCATTTTTATTTTCGAAAATAGTATCTTCTTCAGCCCATAAATTTAATATTTGAGGGAGTATTATATTTTTTACGTTTATTTAATAATTATACATCTAATATGTTAATTTATTTTATATTTTATTGTAAACAATGTATTAATTGTTATAGTTAATACTTTAGATAATATTTTTAATTGTAAAAAATCGAATTTTCTAATCTTTTTTTAAAATGGAATTTTACCTATGCTAATACTTTAATGTTGTTTTGGATTGTCCTTACATTAATAGCTATTGGTATGTTGGTATATTCTATATTTTATAAATAAGGGTCATTCACCGTGATAAACACATATAGTTTTTAAGTTTCAACACGTTTTTAAGTTATTTTTTTTTGTTTGAACATATATCTATTTTATTAGTTATTCGATCCATATTCCTACATTATTATTGTTTTGTAATAAAATTTTTTATTTTTTCAGTAATTGTCCTTTTTTTAAATTAAATTAAAAAATAATACTAATACAGAAATAACATTGAGAAAGTAGTGAATAAAATAAATACAAAATAACATTTTTTATTAACATGTTCAATCAAATTATTAATTTTCATAAGATCATTATAATTGTTTATAAATTATATTATTTATTATCGTATGGTCATTATATTTGCTTTAGTAAATTCACTTCATCATCACAGAATATGTTACATATTTGTATTAATGTAAGGCAATCCTCAGTGAAGGTCATGTTTGCCTAGTTATCTAAAGGCCAACCTATTCTAACCATTGTGAGGGGTCAAGTTTTTAATTTTGTGGGACTGCCACTTAATGAAAAAAGTAAACGCCTCCAGCCGGATTCGAACCGACGCCGCCCGCAAATCTCAGTCTGATAGATCTGCGCTTAACCGTCTGAGATACAGACGAGGGTTTTGGTATGAAATTACTATTGCAGTTTAAAAAAAAATACATATAATCCGTATTTTCAAAGTGGAATAATTTTTTTTAAATAAAATATTTACAGTATTTAGCTTTCTGGAATGGACTTGGCCCGTTCGAATGGTCATATAGATTGGAAATGTATGAAGGGAAGTGATCAGCGTGAGCATTAAAGGGGTCCACTGTTTTAGCTTAGTACAGGCGGAAGGCACCCATAGAGGTAGAACTGGACCCTCATATATCTTCAAAGGCCAAGGAGGAAGGCCCTGGAAATGGTCGGAAGCTGAAAAAGAAAACCCGGATGACCGGGGAAAGCCGAGATTATTTACAATTCCTTTTGTCGGAAAAAGGGTACGTGTTTTTGTTATTCCCTGTCGTGAGGTCGGGATCCTTGCTTATTTACATTGGAGTGGGAGAAGGGGGTTTAGTAGACCAGCCTCTGCTAAATAAATCTACCCCCATGTCACCTAAATATACTTTCCCCTCTGAGATCTCGATACCTTCTCATTTTATTTCATCCTCACTATTTCCTCTCTTTATTAAAAGAGCAATAAGGCGAAGGATTGCCCTTCCTCTCTTCCATTTGTTCTCATTCGCTTGGAAAAACGTTAGGCAAATATTTGTCTTCTGTTCGAGTATTCGTTTCGTTCAAAGCTCTCTGTTTGTCAAAGCCTTTACATTGGTACCGATTAATATTAACTGGCCCATTGATGTTTTCTCGATTTTTTTTTCACCTCGTATTTGTTATTTGAATTTTATTAAAATATTCACAATCGCTTTGAGATTTGCAAACTGCAAGACTTGATTCTTTCTATTTTAATTTTTAATATATATATTTTGTTTTTTAAAA
>NW_027107309.1:1394382-1432806 GCF_000696795.3 Halyomorpha halys | reverse complement strand
GTAAGCGTGCAGTTTAATTCTGTTCCCTCTTTCTCTCTTTCTTCAAGCTATTCAGTCTAAGTGCTCGTAAGTTATATATATATATACGTATATAATCGGGAGCGGGTTGGTTCAGTGTTATGGCACTATGCTACTAACTCTACCCGGTTTTAATCCGATCTTGACAGATAAATATTTATTCTATTACTGTAGCCATTAGTCAACGCTGTGGATTCGGAAGCCCTCCGGAGTCCATCCAGCCTCATGAAGTAGGTATCCTTAATTAGAGAAAAAACTGGTAGTCGAGCGTGATTCAGGCCAAATCACCTCCTTGCATAACTTTTAGACTTGATAGCAGAATCTGACCATTGCCAGAACTCCAATATCAATCTATCTCGCTTTTATATTAGTATTATTGTGCCCCGTAATTGTGCAAATACCCCTGACTTTAATCACCAGCTTTGCCCGGCAAATGAGCCTTTCAGGTATTGAAGACCCGTACTGCAATATATAGCAATTACCTGAGCTAGGTATTACCGTGTCCTTTCTACTGAAGATGAAAGCTATCCAATGACTGTATGTATTTCAATCATACCGTATTCCAACTACTCTGTCTTAATGAAATTTCTACCAATTTTAACTATATACAAAGAGCTACATAGCTTTTTTAAAATCATGTGTTAATAAACTACAAAGATACCCCCGACAATAATTACTGCGATATTGTCGTTTCCCGGCCAGTTAATTTTCACACAGACATAAGTACAGGAGAAACTAATTTTGCATTTTTGAATCAGAAACCTATGATTTACTGGTCCATGCCATCGAACAATGATTATTACTTATATTTCTCTTGGGATTAACAGAAACAAATTACTCTTTCGTCTCAGTGAAATATTTGGAATTTTATCCTGTAGAATAACGCAAAATTTAAAATAGATTGTGTCTTATTCAAAATATCAAATATATATTTCATTAATATATAGTTTGCTTTTGGTAAATTTTTCCACATGAAGTGTTTGTGGGCGGATCATTTTATAATGTGTCAATGATTCACCCGGTCCGTTTCCAAACTCCAACGTAACCATAAGTGATGGGAGCAAAATTGGAACTATTCCACTCCTTTTGTGTGGAATTGTGGGTGTATTACATCTGTAATATGTAATAATACAATGGGTGCTATAGTTTTCCTCCAATAGATTTATAAGTAGTTAATAAAAAATTCCATCTTTTTACTTCACCATGTCCGACCCCATGGTAAGGCACTTTAGATTTGTTTTACGATTTACAATTTATTATTATTATATCTGGAACGTACCTTTTCCCAACTAACAGTAGATTATTTTTTCTGTTGCATAATTAAGCAATATTTTAATGTAAATAACTAAATTACATGATAAATTGTTTTGGAAAAAATATAATTTTAAGTCGTTGAGCGAAAATAGGGATAATGAAAGAGCGGAAAAACAAAAAGTGGATTAAAAATACAAATATTTCTGCGAAAAAACGACGAAAGAATTAAATAATAGGCTTAAAATTGTATGATATAAATATAATATATTAACAAACACATGAAAAATGAAAATAAAAATGTATTAATTTTTGTGGTTTCACCTTTCAATAGATTTATAATCTTAGTTTCAGAATACACAGAAGTGTTGTTCTCGTTATAAGTACTTTCGGATTTTTCTTATATTTCAATATTATAAAAATAAAAATAAATCTTCGATTGGTGATGTCGGTTATATTTTTTCCAAATTTTTCATTTAGTTTTCGCTGCAATGTTATATCAAATATTGACAGAGCTCAGTGATGTTACAGTAGAGAAATCTGTTTTTAAAGTTTATTTCCTTCGACGTCAACCCATGACCTCTTCCCCTACAATATCCTTTAATAATACCCCACTTATTCCTGTCGAACAGATCCGTTACTGAGGACTACATCTCGACAAACGACTGACATGGAATCCTCATACAAGACTAAAAAGACAAGAAACTGCTCGTAGATTCCGACTATTGCAACATTCACTAGACAACGGTCTAAATTGCCAATCTATATGACTATTATATGGCCTATCTGGACATACGGAGTTGAGCTTTGGGGCTCCACTAAACCATCAAATTCCTCCAGAATCCAATCTTTACAGTCCAAAATCCTTAATGCTCCTTACTTTGTCACAAATCAAGTCATCCATCAGGACCTCAATATTCCATATGTTGCCGATTTGGCCAGAACCAGATACCGTTCCTTCCATAATAAACTTCTCAACCACCCAAATCCACTTGTTTCTAACCTGGCTTCTCCTTCTTTACCTAATAATCCTCCTATGCGTCTGAAAAGAAGATGGCCTCGAGATCTTCTTCTCTAGAAATGTTATTGGAGTTCTATCAGTGGGTAGATTCTCCACCTGTTCTTATCATGTTACTATGTCACCTACAGCAAATTTACTTGTTGTATATATGTGTATACAGTTGTAAATATCAATAAATAAATTATTAAAAAAAAAGTTTATTTATTTATTTTTTTACTCAACTTGTGAGATCCAAAACAGCTAAATGGTCCAATAATATAAGAATGATTCTATTATTATTTTTAATGTTTGTTTCTAGAAAAAAAATGTACACGGTTTGCGTCTCAATGTATCTTCTATTAGAAATCGTGTCCTAAACTACGGTTTCCTGAGAACAGCGATCACACAGAAATTTAATTTAATTAATTTAATTTAAAATATCTATTTTTGCATATAAAACATTCTTTAAATTATATTTTTTATATGAAAATACTTCTATGAAACACCTTATTTAAAATAAGTTGTGATATTGTGGAGAAAGGTGTTAAGAGACCCTCGTCAGGAGAAGGAAGACAGGTTCCAGCAGCCCATTCACGCCACCGTAATATCCAGGAGCCACCTCAATTGCTTTCTCATTTAGCACGACCAGCTGTATAATACAACAGCGAGGAGGAGGATTTGCCAAGTCACTTGCTGACGTCCTCTAAACCTTGGTACACTAACCACAATCCTTTATCAGTTTCACAATTCCAAAGAGGTTTCATTTTGAATTCTAATATTAAAATGTTCTTCGAAGTCATTAGTTAACAACGAAATCACTTGACATTCGAATAACCCTGTCTTTTGTGGAATTTGGTATCCAAATACAGTGGATGGGTTGAGTATCACAAAACAACACCATTTGTCCAACAGATAACAACTATTTCGTTTAAAGAGTTATTTTGATTTAATGAAAAAAAACAACAAAACAGAGGTACCTCTCTTCGAAAAATTTGTTATAAGCGATAGCTTCTTGGTTTATTAATTCTAATTTTTATATTGTAAATTCTTTTTTTAAAATTTATTTAATGTGATTTACAACTGTACAAATAATAAATACAATAAGTTAAGTTTCAGATACACTTGAAAATCTTGGGAAGGAACCACTCATTGTTGGTACTTCAAACATTAGTTTAAATTAGAAGTTCCCGTGGCCATCTTCTTTTCAGACGCCTCGGAGGATTATCAGGGATTGTTAAGGATGAAATATTAAGAATTAATGGGTTAGAATGGATAAGGAGTTTGGGATGAAAAGACGCATATCGGTTTTGGGCCAAATCTGCAACGAATGGGATATTAAGGTCTTTGTGAATGAGTTTATTTGTAACGTAATAAGGATCATCAAGGATTTTACGTAGGATTTTGGATTGTAAGGATTGGATGCGAGAGGAATTTGATGGTTTGGTCGAGCCCCAGAGCTCAATTCCATATGTCCAAATTGGCTTGATTATCGTAGTGTATACTAATTTTTTTGTAGTGAATGGGAAGTTTAGAGCGTTTGTCAAGTAAGTGTTGTAGCAATCGGAATCTACGAGGAGTTTCTTGTCGTTTCAGTCTTGTGTGTGGATTCCAAGTAAGTCTCTTGTCAATATGGAGTCCTAAGTATCGAATCTGTTCAACAGGCGTTAGTGGAGTATTTAGAAAGGATACTGTAGGACAGGAGTGTAGAGATTTACGACGGAGAGTAAAGGTGATCTGATGGGATTTGTCAGGATTTATTTTGATTCTCCAGTTTTGACAACCTTCTTCAATAGAAGTAATGTGTGTCTGTAGTGTTTATTTACAACACTTACATTAGTTGGGTCGTTGTTTACAGACAGTATACATGTGTCATCAGCGTATGTTGTTAGGACTGTGTTAGGGTTGGTTGGGATGTCACCTGTATAAACTGTATAAAGAATGGGACCTAAGATACTACCTTGAGGAACACCGGCAGACTGAGAAAAGAGAGATTAGTAGGCTAGATTAGATTGTAAATTCAAAATGATTTTACCATTCAAATTGTCAGAGATTATCGAATAGGTAAAAGTTGAAATTTTTCTCTGGTCTGTTTTATTTTTATATTCTGGAATTAATGAAACAAGTTCACTTTATTGTAGGGACCGGTAATTTACATATCAAGATCGTTTTTATATATAAAAATCAAAATTTTAAATGGCAATCCATCCGATTTAAAAGAACATCAAACATGGAGAAGTCGCCAGATTTAAGGTCCAATTAATACTGACTGTCCCCTTCCTAGACTTTAAGTCAGTACCTTCTCAAGTCACTTGATATGTTAACAAATAACTTTATTTCTAAACATTAATTTCACAATTCGGACATAAATGTTTATTAAAGACTAAACATAATGAGCTCCATATTGTTTATACATCTTAGTTTAGTTATAGAGATGAATATTTTAAATTTTAATGTGTGTTAGTAGTTCGTACATACACAATGATATTGTCACTATGGCAGATATCATTAGTCTTCCTTACTGTTATCTTGAACAGTTTATGGTATTTAAATTAAAAATATCAATAAAAACTATTTTGACATTTAAAATCACATAACTATTTTAATTACTTATAAAATGTACTTATTTTATTTAATTATTTTCTCATTTCAGGAGGGTACTAGGAAAAAAAATATTGAATGTAATTCATTATCATCTACTTGATATTGCAAAAAAAATCCAACAATGTCTGATAATTAGTCAATTTTGACTTTTCCGACTTGTAATGGAAAAAAAATGTAATGAAATTACCACTTTTGTAAAACTTTCATTAATATTTATAGGTCAAAAACTCTTTTAATCTAAAATATTATATATTTTATTTTATTTCTTATAGTGAATTCAAATAATCTTACAATAATTTAAGCAAAAATTAAAAGGTTAAATTCTTTTATTAAGTTTTGGGTGCTATGATGTTTCAGTTATGAATCAATAATATTCCCAAATGTAAACTGCATTTAGACATTCTGGGAGAGGATTATTTTAATTCTGTACAAGATGTTATGATTTAATATGGAATAGTAAGTTGCGCTAAAGAGATTTATTGACTGATTGATGTTACTACAGATCCATGTCACTCGGCCACTGTGGCTGGTGCAGGCTGGGTCAGCGGTGGCTGGTAGATCACTATCGGCAGGTGCCATTTGCCCAAAATTGAATAGGGCCACAGATTGTGGGAGGGGGGAGCTAGGGGATGGGGGGGGGGGTATATGGGCGACCATATTTTGTGGGCCACGATCCCCGGGGCCCGGGGCTCAATCAGGACCAGGCCCCGATTCAATTACGGCCGCGTCCTTTATCGCCCTGCCGATAGTCGTTAGTTTTTGAAGTTCTCTAGTTAGGGACAACCAATGGCTTTGATTTGTTACTATAACTTGTTTTTTCAATTTCCGTTTTCAAACATATCAATCGACTTAGTATAAAATAAAAAAAAATAGTTTTACACCTTCGAAACATATTCTCCTGTTTGGAGATCGATTGGTAAATTTTTTATATGTAACATTAATCTTATTTATTAATAGTTTTTTTAATATTGATTAACTGGATAATTATTTAATTTCAAGTATTAATAAAAATCCTACCACTTTTTTCTTGTTGTTTTATATTGATTGTAAATATTCAGATTCAGAAAGGTTTAGAGGCACATAGGAGATATATACTTCTTTAAGGTAGGATTATTTATGAGTATTATTATTACTTAGAAAAATTTACTAAATGATATTACAAATATTTTCCACAAATTTACAAGTGGCATCCTTGAATGTACAACGTCTTATTTCTCAGTCGTGGTGCAATGCTACGTGCATTAAAGTTAATGAATAAAGTGCAAACATATTACATGTACCCTCTCACGCAGATTCTGTCCTCTAATCCTTTTAACTCTATACTACTTCCATTTTCAGACACAGTCGGTGTCTTGGTCCCCTACTTAACAAAAGGGACATGGAGCCCAAATACCAAACTTAAAAGACAAGAACTCAACCGATTGTCAATTGACTACTGGAACCAAATGCTGACCTAAAAGACAGCGCTAAAATAAATCTGGACCTACGGACTCAAATTGTTATTTTTTGATTGGTGGTTATTTTTTATAACGAAAAAAAAAATCATTTTTATTTATTTATCATTTTCCTTAAATATTTATTTCTTGCTTATATTTACATTAAATAATTATTTTATTATCAGCCCTCAGTGTCATGACATTTTTTGTTAAGGTGGGATTTGACTGTTACTTGGCTTCAAGATCAGTTGAGTAATAATCGAATCACTAAGGAAGAAAGGAAAAATTATATTTTTATTTTTTATTATTATACTAGTTAAGAAAACGTGTGAAAAATGTAGATATTTTTTTTTAAATCCATTTAGGTTTAAATAGGTAATTTTTTATTATTTTTTTTAAGGTAAGCAGTTATTTAAATATTTAGAATATTTTTCTACATTTTTTTACTTATTCCTTTTAAATATTTCTCAAAATTTTACTACCTCCATTCATTTTAAAAAAATATGGTGGTGGAAAATGAATCGCAAAGAGACCGAAAGATTATTATCATAAATTAAATTCGTTCCGCCCTTCATCAAAGATTTCCTCGTTCAATGAAGAATATGATTCGCTTCAAAGAGACAGACGGCACTTCTAGATGAGCATCTCTTCAAAGGGAATGGACCCTTCACCGTATTTCGCTAACCTGGAAATTACCTTAAATTATCTTATTCAGCTCTACTCAGCTCTAGAATGTTTCTATTTAAGTTCTACAACGTTTCTTAATCGCTCAGCTTTCAAGTACCCAACTCTAACTGAGATGTATGTTATGTAACAAGACGTTATATTTATGAATCGAATAGGATTCAAAAATTTAAGCATGCCAGGAATCAGTTACCTTGTACATTTCATTTATATGCTAGTATAACAAAATTTTAAGAAGTAATAGATCTATTCTTCTCATTTCTATTATATAATTCGGTTGTTCATTTTTTTAAAAATCTAATCTATGTATATTGGTCTAACATCATGGATACACATTAAATCTTCTGAATTTATAACAAAAGAAAATAATAATAAATGAATTTATTAAAAATACAAATTGTAATTAAAGAAAAAAAAATTGTTGACAGACTCTACACTTTGTGAAACAACAGGGCCATTATTTGGGATGATCTTATTCATACTCACTGGAGCTATGTACCGCTAGAAGTCACTCAGACATTTCCAAGATTGCAATTATAACAGTTTTATTCTATTAATGTCCATTTATTTTGTAAAGTTTTCAGTAGTTTATTTCTATTCAATTGATCCCTTTTCAATTATGTATTTATTCTTCTTCAACCTTTGTAATATTTTGTTATATAATTAGTTGTTGATTAGAGTGTTTTCTAGGATAACTATTACCTAATTCATTATCAAAGGTTATTTTTGTGTCTTTTATTCGTTAACAGTTCATGTATGGCCATGCATGATTGACCTGAATCCATAAATAAAAATATTTTTATAAAAATATTACTAAAAAATAAAATATCCTATTTAAACCTTAGGGACAAGCATGAACAAACCTAATGAGGCATAAAATTCAGTGGAGAAGGAGGGTTCGCCTGAAGAAGGCCGTTGGACCGTTATGTTGTGATATGTAGTTGCTCTTTAATATTCATTGTGTTGCCTTTCTCTATGGTTCCCGTATTCATTCTGTCAGTATATTTTTTATACCGGCTCTATATCGTCCTTTATTCTTCATCCTGGCTTCTTGTTTGAGTATATACTCTTGTCAATTTTTAATAGTTTTCATTTAATTTTATAGAAAGGATTTATTGAAATAACCTTGGTTAGAACATGCAATAAAATGAGAAAAAAATAATTAAGATTTTTTTTTTATCGTTCCAGTAAATAATATATATGTGAGTTATTATTTCTTGATTACTTGATAGAAGCTCCCAACCATTCGTGGATTTCACTGATATTTGAAATTCCCTCTTGAAAAAAAAACATTCTACGGCTTCATTTAAGGTAATAACTGGTTAAACTAACGATTATATAGGCTGTTTATAAACTTATATTTTGGTTTCAATCAACCTACTTTTTTAGATTTTTTTTTTCAAAATGTATATAAGTGCTAAACGCTTGTTACATTAGTTTTTTTTATGTTTAAAAGAATTATTACTTTTTTTTCCGAGTCTTCTGTTTTTCTGTTCTGTGTTTATTTATTTAAGTGTATTTTCTACTTCTGTCGAAAGACTGTATATTTCCAAATAGACTGTACTATATTTTACACACCAGTGAGCTCACAAAATCTCGCATGTAGCTTACACTGAAGAAGATCACATAGCTTTGAGGCAATTTGATGTGTTTGTAATTTCATATTGAGTGCCTGTGACGAGACGAAATGGCACACTGTACTAGCATTAAATATGTTTATTAATTATTTATCAAGATTCAACTAAAACACATAAATCCTTGTAAATGTTAGAGCTTGATGTTTATTATCTGCCTGAAAACAATTATAATACATTTAGCCCAATCTCACATTGACAAACCACGATTTCCGTGGTGTAGCTGCAGAATTATCACTCAATAGCCAGTGCTTTTAGTATATACTCTCCTTTCCACCTCATTTTCGTTTTCGCATTCAGAGAGTGTCATTCCGATTTTCTTTTTTTTTATTAGTTTTTCCACGCTGTCATGCTACTCGAGAACGAGATAAATGTATTAAAATAAATAAATTTACCTTCGAACATTTATTGTCAAGTTGGGTGGCTTACGTCATATAGTACGCTCCATTCGTGTTTCAATATGCTCCTTTACTTATCCTCAGCAACAAATAATATTCGTCCCATACGACTTCACATGTTTAATTTTTTTCAAACCAACTGAAGTTCCGGTTTTAATCCTCCATAATTGCCTGAAGAAATGAAATCATCAATGGAAATTTGTCATTTTTTTTTTAAATTTGAATATTTTTTTCACGAATTTGACTATGACCAGAAGATAGACACATAACATAAAATGATATTAAATGTATTAACGCTCGATTTTACACAATGTTACCAATTATTTTTATGAGAACGCGCTGACGGATAAAAACCTCGTCCCAGCTATACTCAGACCTATACGGTGACAAATGATGCTACGTAGTTTAGGAAATGACGAGCTGTAATATGGAATAGGAGACAATAATGGGTAGGGGGACGGGGGAGCTGTCAGGGAGCTGCCAATGCCAGCGCTGACATTGGCCGTGGAACAATAGAGCAGCCAATGAGAGCGCGTCTGAGGGGCGAGGAGAGGGAAGGTGGGGGTACGTTTCGTTGCATTACTAGACGTCAATGTCCATTCCTAACTACCTGGGCTCCATTATCATCTTCATTCGATGGCACTGCTTATTGTATATTAACATTCCAATTAATAGAAAAACGAATGTAAATTGATCGGAGTATGAACAAACCCAGATAATTCACTCAGCCAATAAATCATAATAGTTTTTAAAATAGAAAATTAAAACTTTTTTTGATAAAGTATATTTTTAACTTTTTTTATCATGTTAATAAAAAATATGTATATTTGTTTGTACAATTATTTATATTATTTTATTAGTATTATTTTTTTCTGTTTTTTTTTTAATTCACGTTTTTCATGGCTATGTATAAGCCATATTTATTTTTTTTTCGCTAAGTTTTATTTTGGAGCATATTTTTTTCTTAAGGACAATTTTCATTCTGAATTCTATTTGGCTGTACTCAAACTCGATGTCCTGACCTCCAGCGATTGTTCTGATTTTATGCTGCTGCCTGTAGAATCCGTGGGCTTTAACTTGTGTATTGAACCATGAATTACTTGTGTAATTATTATACTCAGTCACTCAAAAACGTTCTTGTATTAAACATTTATTTATACCGAGTGGGATCATGACGTGCGCATGCCCGGATAGCAGCACTCCCTTTATACACACTTCTTCATCTCCATTTGAAAACATATTTCTACATCCCTAACTGACTTTTCTTCCATATTCTTGTTAATCCAACTTCATTACTTCTGTTGGTGAGTATTTACTTATTATAAAATAGAACGTTTTTTTAAAGTATTTACTTATATCTTGGGAATTATAGCGATAGTGTGGCAAGATAAAAAATAAATTTAAAACTAGCTGGAAATAAAAAATTGAATTTTATTATTTATTGATTTTTAGTGCTTTGTTCATACAAGAACGTAGGTCTCTCTTATAATCATACACCACCCTATATTGTCCTGAGCATTATAAATCTTCTTAATGTCTATCTTATTCAAAATTATTCACCACTTGGTCAAGCCACCTCAAGCGTGATATTCTTTTCTCACACCTTCCAATAGGTCAGTCTTCGAGTAAGCGTTTACTGATTACGAACTTTTTTTCTCGCGTAATATGCATACTATTTACTTATTATAAAACACACAAAAAACAATCGGGATGTTATCTATGTTTTCCATAAGAAAAATGACATTTGATGATGAAATGATTTCCGTTCTCAACGCTTCAGAGTTTTGTTCATCTACATTGTGATACAGCATGATTTATAGTGCTATCCCAAATGTATTATTTATTAGTTCCGTATCGTATATTGTTTTTGGTGGAGTAATCGTAAACATAGAACTTTCGGGATTTATATGTTAGTGAATCTGATTTCAGAAGCCTGTCAACAGCAATCCATCTTTTTTCGACTGTGTTGTTTCCCTCCAATCTGGATGATAACGAACCATTCTCTCCTGCGGCTGCGGCAAATCCAAAGCTGACAAGTATTGACATATATGACGAATGCTCTTCCTATCTGCCGCCTAGAGAGAGACTAATATCCCGATAATACATCAACATAGCATATATTGTTTTCCGTCGGCATCCTTCTGAAATATGGAACGGTTTCTTGAGAATATTGTCTGAATTCTTTCTGGCCCGAAGGAACCGCGAAGTAGATCTCGTGGCCTACCTAACGCGCATTCTTTCATCTTATTGCTGCCTTTTAGGCCTACGGATCCCATCTTCTATTACTCGATGTGTTTTATATTAATTTTAATTATTAAATAAATCAAAACTTGTATCCATTTTTGTCTCAACACTTTTTATTTTTCACCAGTCCAATTTTGTGGATATGGTAGTGAATTTGTGTGGATAATCTTATATAAGAAGAATTAAATATTTATGATTTTAATTTTTAAAAAATAGGCTTTTAACTCATAATTAATGAATGACCTGGGCAGAATAGCCTGCAAAAGTAAACTCTAAATTTAATGTTAGGAAGAAATTATAATTGAAGATGTCCTTGAGGATGGGTAAAATGGCCGAAACGTTGGACTGGTGAAAAATAAAAAGTGTTGAGACAAAAAAAGGATACAAGTTTTGATTTATTTAATAAATAATTACCTTGTCTCAAGAAATTGAAATAATATAATTAAATTAATTTTAATGTAAAATTTCTTATATCAATTTTATTGATATATTTTTATTCAATGTACTTTAATTAAATTTTAGTGATTATCCTATTCTGTATATTGATCAGGAATCGTGTAGTATTTGTTCAGGATTTTAAATAACCACCAGGGAGTTTGGTTCATGGACCGTTTACTCGAGGAAAAGAAATAATGGTCTACTCTGGACAGCCATAATCCGTGGATCTTGAGTGAGAATTTGGGAAGGTCACTAGCGAATCGGTTCTGTAGGTGCTGGTTATGGAGCTATGTATAGCCTAATCTATAACCAAAAACATAGTATAATTTCATTCTGTTGGATTAGCATGGGTTAACATAAAAACACCAAAATAAATGTTTTTATTATTATCCAAATCGAAAAATTGTAATCTACTTACAATTTTAATTTTAAATAAATACCTATTGTATTTTTTTTAATATTTATTTAATGACCAAAAATATTTTTAAAAAACGTAATAAATTATTTCTTATAAGTATCATTGTTTTTGAGCATCTCTTCTAATTATTCTTTTAATGTTCATTTCTTCATTTGTTTTACTCTAACTTCACTTGAATTCTTTATGACCGCTTGAGACTAATTTTTCGTACGCGTATTCGAAGTTTTATATTGCTTCATTGTAACAAAAGAGTTAATTATAAAATTTGGCGCCCTAATTTGCCACTTTGTTATAGTCCTTAGCTTTACAAATCATCAGGATATGGAGTTGTGTAATCGAATTTTTAATCTAGGCTAAACCACAGGAGCTGTAACTGTATTACTACACCAGGATGTTGTAAATGTTTCACATCTCACAACACACACATTTTTAATTGAACCATATCCGTTGTGAACTTATATGTTTCTGTTGTTCTTACATAATGCATAATATTTTTAACGATAGAATACAAAAAAAACTCGTTGAAACATTCCTATCGTCTCAAATATAGATTCTTTCGTTATTTTTTAAATAATTAAAAGCAATTAACAGAAAAAAAGAAAAGATTTTTTAAATTACATAAGGTCAGAGAGAGTAAACCTTTGGACTAGTGAACCAGAGTGTTAGAGTATCGAACGACCTGGGGTCTGCTCCACTGACCGAATGAAATGTTGACCCAGACCGTAGCAGTCCCATTCCAGGCCAACTGCATTACTGAGTCCCTTCTCTAATGCAACTATCATCAATGTTTAACTAATTTGATCCCACAGCCCTGAAAATGGGTTAGTAATTTAATTACGTTTATATATTATTGTAATTGGCTAAAATGAGGGAGCAATTTAATTTTTGTACTCCTGATATTCGATTAAAATCAATGCTTCACCACAATCTTCTTCATTTTTTTACAATCCTAGTTTAAGTATTATAATTTTCAAAATGATAAGTCGAAAAATGTTATTATTATAATAATGTAATAATTGAAATATGTTAGTTTTTGTAGTAAATCACTTTTTTTTGGAAGTGATCTTTGACGTATAAGTTTAAGAAATAATTTTATATAGTATTGAGTATCCCATTACACAGGGGAATTGGAACCTGGAGGATACGTTTATAAATATAAGGGTATACTCTATATACCCTGTCTTGAATTGTCTGATGAGGCAATATAATAAACAAATATATTGAATACGAGCTCGATGCTAATGTTAACTACCCATATAGCATTAACTCTAAGCAAATTGCTAATGAGATAGTGTTGTTAAAGATAAAGAACGCTTTTTAGCTGAGACAATTAAAAAGGAACAAAGTGTAATATTTATCATATATTTAAATAATTTACTATGTTTTTCCAAATTGTGAAGATGATGGCCAGGGGTGCGGTCAGAGGAAGACGAAAAATGGTTCTAAAAAACGAAAAACTAATTGTTTTTGTTCTGACCGCACCCCTGATCATCTTCATAATTTGTTTTAATTATCAGTTAATGCTAATAGATTGTTAGATATAAAAATAATAGCAGTGTGCATACTTACTTAATAGCATACTTACCGTGGAGTCTCACTCATATAAAAAGCCATGAAGCATTTAAAAAAAAAATAGTTGCCATGTGTAATTGCATTATACTCCAAATCTATGACTGAAATGGGAACATCTCAAAATAGATGTTTTTTATTTTTATTTATTTTTTTATTCGACTGAATTTTAAATGCTTACGAATTCGCAGACCTCCTAATATAAAAAGTAAATTAATATTCAATGAACCATAATTGAATAAAATAAAAATTCTTATACTGAAGGATAATATTTAATCTGATTAAAAATCAATAGTTTAAGGATTTATTTGAAAGGTACAGGATAAAAAAAGTAATTAAAAACAGTAAAGAAATAGAGAGTAACTCAGTTAAAAAATTTTGTTTTACATCAATAATAAAAATAATTTTAGTTTGGTTCCTCAAAAATTATTCTTTTGAATTAAAATATCATTAATTCACCAAATATAAAATCCTAAAGAAATTCCTACCTCTAAAGAAAAGTTTTCCTCCCAAATAATTAGAAAATTATGTCAATCAGTCTTTTTAAAATTAAATTCTCATTTCTTATCAAGCTAAAGGCTAAGTTCATTATATATCTTAACTAAGCTCTGAGCGACTAGAACCGACCGCAGGGCCCTGGAGCCTCCAGCCAACTGAGAACTTGATTTCAGCTGTGGAATTAGATTTAATATATATGGCCGCCAATGAATAGGGACTCACTTTTGATCTTGATTAGGATTGAGGATTGAATTACGTTCCTCAGGGTGGTTCTATGTGAATTTTTGATTAAAATATTATAATCAGAGTACCAAAAACATTAAAGAACTTCGTAAATTAGTTTTAATGTCATTTAATAATCAATTAAAAAGCAAGTATAGACTAATGACTGAAATAGATACAATATTTTTAACACTGGAGCATTCAGAAAGTCTAAATATTGTCACCTCACTCCCTAGAATGTTCCTTTTATTTAATGGGAAAATGATAATTTTTGTGGTGGAACCTAGTCGGTTTCAAAAGTTCTTCAGCATGTAGAACACAACCATTTCGGCATTTTCTGACTTATACTACTTTTAACTCCCTAGAAGTTTTGTCCTAGATTTATTTATAAACTTCTATTTAAAATAAAAGTTTAGTTATTATTCAATATTTTCGTTTTTTAATATTTTTTTTTAACAAATGAAAGTGAAATCATTACATTATTCTATAGATTGCCTTGAAGTTTTATCGGGGAAGGCTCAGGTTGAATCGATAAAGCCCCAATTCATTTCAAAGAGTAGCGATGAGGAAGAAAGAGAGGAGAAATGGAGTGTTCTTAGTACAATAGATAGAAGTAAATATAATTAATTTCTTTACTCGTTTTATTGGGTTTTCAGCGACGTTAAAATGCAAATAAATGTATTTTATTTAATTTATCAGCTTGTAATTATAATATACACTTTTATTAGCGTCGGTCTCGTTAACAAGGGAAACTTTTGGTGTATTCAAATATCAATATTATTATATAAAGTGGTCAAAGTTTTTCGAATTTATTTTAGTAGTAATTATTTAACAATTATACATTTTTTAAATTTGTAATTGAGGAAATAATAATTTCCTCAAAGAATTTTTTTTAATTGTAATTTATTTTTTTTTTTATATAGATGTGAAAAATAACTGATAGTGAAACCGCTACTTCTTAATTTAGATTTACGTTTTTCATGTAAAAATAAAAAAAATTAAAGCTATCTATTATTCAAAAATATAAATCAATAGCTTGATTATTTTTCTTTTCAGGAATTAATACGATTTTATTTTACTTCATTATTCATTGTCCTTCAAGAATTAATAAGGTTAGAAAAAAAATCAGAATAGTAACTAGGAAATATGACTTATAGATAGATAGTTATAGATCAGTGAAGTGGATGTATGTATCGTTAAATATTAAATTCTTTTTTTTTTTTTTTATAAAATGCAATATACAATTTGTAGATAGTAACTGTATGTTAATTGTAAAACTGTTGGTTGTAAATATTTTTACTCTAAAACTTGTTAAT
This sequence comes from Halyomorpha halys, assembly GCF_000696795.3. NCBI lineage: Eukaryota > Metazoa > Arthropoda > Insecta > Hemiptera > Pentatomidae > Halyomorpha > Halyomorpha halys. The sequence continues at coordinate 1,417,079 of NW_027107309.1, read as the reverse complement.
GGACAGAAGAGTTCCAAACGTTGTTTGGAAGACACAATGAATAAAAAAGGAAAAAAAGAGTAAAAATTAGTGAAAAAAAATCTTTGGAGTGTACGTAGGATTACAACTGAGTATTCATATTTTGAATAAATCGTAACATAATTTTAAAATTAATTAATTAAATTTTATTTTAAAAAATAATCCTAAGACTTGCTATAATATTCATTATAAGAAAGCATGCAAATTGTAAATTATTTCTTATCTACAGACAAGATATTTAATAGGGTCCGCCCACATGGTTGCAATATAGAATTTCAGTTTCACTTTGGCATCCACATTTTCTTTCTTTTCTTCCCTACTAATTTGTTTATGGAGGGATTTACCAGTTTCTAACCTACAAGTTATATCCTTTAGTATAATTAAATTTTTAGTATTATTTCTGATCCCTAGTTCTGTTTTAGCTTTAATGTTAGAAATGTTTGTCGCTTAAAAATTGCTTTTGGTTACAGACGGAGTGTGCAGTCGCAGAGGGAAGACTGGTAAACGGTAGTGCCCGATTCGTCTGTCCAGGCAGATCTCTCATCCCCCAGCCTCCAGGATCCGTATCCAGTTCCTCCAGCAGTGACCAGGCTTGTGAGTACAGTATAATATAAATCTTTTAAACCATATCTTTAATTTTTGGATATCTTTTCAGTTACCTAAATATGAGGGGTAAGTTATCTGTTGAGCTAAATATTTAATGTAATAATAATATTCTAAGGAATGCGAATAGTAAAAGTGACAAGGTTGAACAAAAACTATTAATAAATGCCGCTTGTATTTTCAATAAATAACCTTGTTAATTTCAATTGTGATTTTGGTATATACCTCCTGAACGTTGAGGATATAGAAGTTAATAGTTGATAATTAAAGTATGATAGTACCTTACCCACAAGTCTCCTAATCATTAGCACATTATTGATTTGTTAGTAGAAATCTGTAGATATGGTTGCTTTAAGAAAATACCTGAGAAAATGATTCATGAAAGGAATAAATGTATTCTTTCTCAGTTGGACGAGAAGTAATTTGTATTCCACATCATGTAATCTTTTTTTATATTTTATTAAATTATCTTTGCGCATTATCAGAAAAATCAAACAAATATAATATGTGATTCAATAATAATTGCTAGCTATACAAACACATGAAAATCCTTACAAACCTGAAGTACCCATTGACTAATATAGTGGAACCAACTAAGCAAATACCATTAAGGAAAAGACAATCTAAGCTGTTGCCAGCACCGAATTAAAGGAATACAATCAACTATAGTGAAGATATCTCCACCCAGCTAATACGATTTAATTCAGACCGACTCTGCAAACTGAGCTTACTAACAAACCCTCATCCATATTGTATGAGACTTGTGAAGGTAAGGAACACAGAGAGGGCAGATATTGCAATTTCCATCCCTCCAGGAGTATGAACATCCATTTGACTGATAATACAACTGAATAGGAGAGGAACAGGAGTGCCTTTCTTACGTATTCCACGGCCCGTTTTCATACATAATACATTCTATGGTTTGTTGCCTCTACGGTAATGATTATTTTGGGTAACTAACAATTTAAGCCTATAAACTTTAATCTACTTTTCTATTGCTTCCAATAAAAGTTATTAAAATAATAAGTAGGTGGTAATTTCTATTTATCAAAATTCTTACTGTACCTGAAATCCATTTCACATATGAGTTAACAGTTTGAGACCTCAGAACGGCTGGAAAACAAAACAGATATTTTTCCATAGTGTTCAACTCTGTGAGCACTGATGGTCATTGAAACACGCTCACAATATAGTCTTCCTCAATGCGTTACCTAGGAGTACTACCATCTTTACACCAAGAGACCAGAGCCCACAATCCCTGAAGCCCCATAACTACTATTTATTTTTTTAATTTATATATTTTATTACATCAATGACCATTTAGAATTCCCACTAAATCCTATATGGTCTAAATTTAGATCGCGTTTTTATTATTAAAAAGTCAACTAGTTAAATTTAAGTAATGAAATATAAAGATGAGATTTACATCAGGAGTAGAAAAGAACAATTTGAAAACAAATTGAGAAATAAAGTTTGAAAAAAATCTTCTGAATCTCACTTTACTAAATTCTACATTGACCTTTTGTAAATAACACTCTGATCTTCTTAATTTTGCTTGTCTATTTCATTCAGAAATGTAGCCTATTCCTTCGTTGTTATTAATAATTATTTTAATTATTTTCTGTAGTTCTTGCATATGAACAAAATGCGGCATGGATACTTCGGTGCTCTGTACAATTCACAATTTCTATATCCTTTGATTTTCATGAGGTTGAGGTATTTACTATATAATTTCAACTCAGTTCTAGGTTTGGCAAAATCTGGTGACAAAGTTGGATTCGATAACAATCTTTCGTTTATTTGAGATTCCGAAGCATAGCGATCTTGCCATACTTTCTTCATAGCTTATTCCTTCAATAATTTCAAGAGATCAAAAGAAAAGAAACTTTAAGGTCTTTTGTTGGAAAGTGTGTAAAAGGAGATGCCCAAGAGCAATAGTATGTTTTCGAAACCCAACTTCAGCACTGGCTCAAGCGATGATATATCAGTATCCTGATAGCTGACTCTGAACAGCCTCTTAAGACGTCCTTGGATGAATGGAATGAGGAACTGAAGATTTCCAAATAAACCCTAACAAAAGCAAAATTATGTGTGTCTGAAGAGAAAACGCTGAGCCTAGGATTTTGTGTAATGGTGAACCCCTAGAACTTACGAATACTTATGCGTATCTAGGAACCATAACAAGTAAAGATGAAAAAATAGACCAGGAGGTTTTAAGTCGACTGAAGAAGGCTAATGAAGTGTGGAATGATCATATATTTTTTTACTTTTAGATTTGGTGTTTCATGCGAGGAATCGATTTCATTCTGGTGTGTCACTTTCGTTGGAAAGTCGGGCCCAAAAGAGTGATCAAAACTAAGGGCAGGGGACTACAGTAAATATAATTATTCGTTCTAAGTAATTCAAACTGCTGTTACTAGTAAAATATAAAATGAATGAACATTCATAACAATTTTTTATGTAAAAAAAACAAAATATAAAAAGCTTTTAAAGTAGCAAAAGTAGTTGCTATCAAAATTTTAAAATTTAATCCACATATCCAACAATAAGCCAACCACCCTGCGAACAGTTACCCCCTTGGTGATGTGGTGGTTGGATGGAGTAGCCTTGCTATGGACCGGTATTAGGCTGTTTTCTGCTTAATCGAAAAATATCTCAATCCCATCTGATTGCGAAACCAGTATTATAAAAAATAACCATGAGGCTAAAACTACCGAAATACGGGAAAAACCATGTCGGGAGGAAACTCTGATTCGATTGTTAAATAAAACATTCATTTTGAATTAAGTAAACAGAGGCGTAAATAACAGAATTTGTTATAATAAAAATAAAATAAGTTCTCCAAAAGTCTCAAATATTCTTACTTCGACTAATGATGATAGTGGAACAAACAGTAAAAAAAATTACGGGGAACACGAGAAATATAGTGTACAAAGGGTGTCGATGTATGGGGCGCGCCCATCTCTTCATCCAACCAATTTTCATTATTTTCCAAAAAACGCTGCTTTTATTTTCCCGCAGCAACCCATTTATCAAAAACTTTGGAGGCATAGCTCGCCAACCTCATTTTAATTTGCCTTTCAGAGTCGCTGGTAAGGTTTTCAAAATCAAATTTGGACGAAAGGAACTTAAAGAGGAAAGAGTTTCTATCTTCCTTTGGGTGCTTCAACCATTCTTCAAAAAATTCCCTCCTCGAAATAAAGTACTCTAGAATAAAAAAAAAAATGTTGCATTCAAGTGTGCTGGCTATAACACATCTTATTATAAATGGGGAAGGTACAGCTATTATATATAGCAAAATTAGCCTGGGTACAAATGGGTACAAGTCATTATGATTCCTTTAAAATTATGAAACAAGGAAAAAATCATCCGTTCATCTTAAAAAAAAATTTTAATATTGTTTGATTATCAGTCAAAATTTTTTAATAGAAAAAATCAGCACTTACCAGCATAAATAATATCCATCCCCAACAATTAATTAATATAAGACTATGAACACTTCGATTTGTGTGATAGAAATGATGTCTGGAATTCAACTAATTTATTCAATGTTGACACGGATTCATACCTCTGGCCCTCACTACTCAATAGGTGGACTGTTTCAAACGTAAACAAACACTATGTGCAAATTTTAGAATTTTGAACATGACTTTTGTCCACCTAGCTTGTACAATCGAAACACTGTGGGGCGTCTTAAACTGCTCGACTTTAACAAGACTGAATGCTCTCTGCTTATATTTATGAAACAACCCTCGCTAAACCGAAATTTTTTACACAATTATTTCTTTACTATAAACCTAAGCTTCAGCTCGGAAGAAGGAGCTATAACAACTATTATCCAATGACGTATTGCATTTTTGAGAATAAATTTTGAATAGCTGTGATGGGAATGTGCACAATCTCACGGAATAACATTTCTTGCTGATCACAATTAAATAATTATTAGGCAAACTTCTTAACTAAAAGTTTACAATACTTATTTGGGATGTATATATTGCTGAAGTTTGTACAATGTAGTTACATGACCTTAACCCAAGAAACAGATGACAGAGAACACATCAATCCTTAGGTGAGCGATGACATTGTGCCCAAGATATTGACCATAAAGGAGTAGATGACGCCCTATAAGGCCCTCCTTCGTCATTCTCGGTATTCTTGTATCAAGGCCTTTTCTTCTTGGCTTTATACTCTAGTCTCCTTTATCAAAGTTGTGGTTATCTTATGTTTACATTACACAAAGAAATCATATTAATAATCGCTATTTTGTTCATCTGGTAGTTTCTGCTCTTGAAAAAGGCATCAGAAATGTAATTAAAAAAAGTTTAATACGTTTATAAAATACTTTTTTATGCTTAATTTGTTATGCTTAATTTTATCCAATATTATGATTATTGTCAAGATAATATAGATTCATATTAATAAAAAAAAGGAAGCTGGTTATTAATAATATAAATTTCATCTTCATTATCTTTTTGTTCTATTTACTATTTTATGACATAATTTTTATTTTTTCTGTACAATCATTACCATACGTAATTACATCATCAGCTCTTTTGAGTCAAATATATTATTTAATATTAAAGAAATTAATTATATTAATTATTACAATATATAATTCTATATTAGTTATTATAATAAGTGCGATTATATATTATAATATTATATAATGGATATTCTATTGGATATATCCCTATCATAAACAGGTGGATTTTTAAATAGCTTCCTCATTATTTATATAATATATTTAGATAAATATCCGCATTATATTTTTACATCGCCTTATTATTTTCTGGAAACTATATTTTCTAGGAATTATGTTTCAAGATTTGCTCCTTCAATTCTAGATCAAATTGGACTAGTTTTTGAAAACTAATTTTGCACAATATTGTATATTAGAGTGTAAATGTGACTACAGACTATATTATTTTATCATTATGTTATTTTATTTATTTATTTTTCATACAAATAGTTTGATTATGTTCATTTTTTTTATTCTTTAGTTTGTATATATTTTAAGAGAGTTTTTTATTTATTTTATTTTATTCTAGTATGTATGAGATCATTCATCACTATTACCTATTGCCCACAACTGTGTGGAAGATTTTAATATCTATCAATAAATAAAAAGTATTAAAAAAAAAAAAAATTGCACAAGCGTGAGCGAAAATACTGGGTGGAAATAAGGAAAATTTATATAGGACAGTCTACGTACCAACCTGCATAACTTTTTTTCAAAATCATATTAACGGTGCGTTTGACTAAAATCGGAACTAAATACTCCTTCATGCCTAAGACATAACAAGTGAATTAAAAATTTTGAGTTTTAGGGCATCATATTTTGTTAAATACTTGTATCAATGTAAAGTTTCACAACTTTCGGTTGTGAGGAATAAATAAACAATTGCTTTTGTAAATAGTCGAAATAAAGTAAAGCGAATTATTCTGTATCACATAATACATAAATATGACGGAAAATCATATAATTACAAAACGTATTAAACAACTTTACTCATTAGTTGTAATATAATTAACATTGGAAATCGATAGAATCAAGTGATTGATTAATTTAGAAATTGTTGATTCAACAATTAAAATCATTTTCCCTACATTCTTCAAAATGAATTCAGATGTTGAATTCTCTATCAGCAAGCCTTCGCAGAAGGTGACTAAAAGGTTGCAACCCCTGGGACGGTTGACAGATGAGTGGCGTGTTAAAAAGGGAATATTCGTTTGTTTTATTCCAGTTTTCTCCCTAAGCCTCCTTAGTGGGCTGCCATTTTCTCAGAGAACATTTTTCCAACTGTCTTCTAATCCTTTTTGTTATTAATACAAGTATTTCTTTAAAAATGTAGCGCCTCCAGTTTAATGTATTTTTTTATTTTATTAGGCGGCTGTCAGTTGTAGGTGTACCGTTATAATTTCATTCTATTCTTTAAGGCTTTGTTTTGAACAATATTATTTCGGATTTAGCTTTACATAATATTCAATTTTACGTAATTTATTAATCACACTGTTATATCTGCTTTACTTTTGGCTCCTTTTTGTAATGGAATAGATCACAGTCAGTATCATCGTGTAAGTTAATATGTGCTGTCCCATTATTAGGGTTTTCTTGTTAGTTGATAGCACTATAACTACTTGTGCATGTGTGACTAACCTACAATCACTTACCGTTACCGTGAGAATTTCGCTTTACAAACGTTATTATAAATAAAATAATAGAAAAAAAGGAGCCAAATGTAAAGAGGATATAACAGTGTGATTAATACATTACGTAAAATTGAATATTATGTAAATCTAAATCCGAAATAATATTGTTCAAAACAAAGCCTTAAATAATAGAATGAAATTATGACGGTAAACCTACAACTGAAGCTTGGTTTGCTTGGGCAGAACACCTCCACGCTGAAAGGCACTAAGGAACAAGATAATGAAGAAGAATCTTATTGAAAATAACACGATTTTGATTCGCTTGATATATTACAACAAAACACAATAATGTATTAAATTTATTGTACTATTATGCAACATTAAATTAATAAATGATTTACTTTAATATATCTCTGTAATGTATACATTAGTTTTTGGTGCCTGTCTTAAAATTAATAGCTTTACCAATGTTTTTTTTGTGATAAATATTGCTTCCGTTATTTTTCTATTTCTTTTGTGATTTACTACGTCTAAAATTTTTGGATTTTTAAAATCAAAATCATGTTTATATTTTATGCCATGTTGTGCCAGTGCTGTTGGGTTGATATTTTTCCAATTATTCTTATGTTGCTCAACCCTATTATTTAATTTTTTAGAAGTCACTTCAATATACACACCTTCACAATTATGGAACATAATTTTATAAATTACATTTTGTTTTTCATTTTTATCAATTTTATCTTTCATATTGCCAAATTTATTATCATTGCATAAACCCAATTTCAGATTATAATGGTCATATTTCACAAATTTCCTTTTAATTTTTTCTGTCAATCCTGGTATATAGTTCTAGGTGGTCTTATTTCAGGGGCAGCGGTTTCTCATAAAAACAATTGAGACCTAGTGCCTATATGACGGTATAAATGAACCTAATAAGTATCCAACTGAGAAATGACTAGGAATTCCTGCTATTAAATAATAAAAAAATTAAATCCTTGAATTTTCACTAACCTAATCTTTAAATAGCGCAGTAAAACATAAAAAGATAAAAGGGATTACTATTTAACGGAAAATAATAAGTAGATTGAAATAAACGAAATGACTTCTCAGCGAAAACAACTTACAAGGATTGAAAGTCGTAGCTGGTTATCGAACTGGGATGAGTTATAGCCGAGAGGGCTCATAAGCCAAAGGCGGAAAGACAGCGACTAATTGTTAAAAATCTATTCGTTCTCTCAGGGGACGAGGGAGGAAGAAGGGAAGAAGGGGCACCGCGCCCCACAAGTTATTAACGGAGACTCGACTCAGGACCGCAGGTAATATCAAGCCTTTTGCCGCCTAAGCTCTCTACTCAACTTCGAGTAGAGAACTCTTTTTATCTTCCACCTGTTTTTGTTTGCCTGGTTTTGTTTGATCTCTTTTGGTTTCTGTGTTTATTAGTGTTACCCTTGCTTTACTTTGAGGCTTGGCTTGGTATTTGTCAAGTAAATCTGAGACTATTTCAAAAATATTTTTTTTTTTTAATTGGTTTATTATCGAATGATTATCATACATTTATTTCCCCTGGTTAATATTTTAAATAAATAACTAACACGAAGATATAAAATAAAACTCTCTGTTGTTGCCTTCCCATAATTTTAAAAGTACATCTCCTGTCTTCACTTGGAATTTTCGACAGATTACCTATCCTATTAGGTATATCTTTGTTCTTAAGACAGTTCATGAAAATCAAATTTCACATGATTCGAAAATATTACTTCTCGTTTTCAGTTTAGTCATTTTTAAAATTCCGACCACCAGGTCTACAGTGTTCTGGAAGAGGAAGACATTTATTCATATTTATTAAAGAGGAAGGCACCATGGCATTTATTAGTAATAACTTCTGTGACCCGATCGACTGACTGGATAGCCTTCAACAATGCAATGGAGAAAATATCGTAGTAGATTGCGTGGACGGAAGGGTGTAAGACATTAACTACTGGGTAATAATGTTGAGGAATGCCATCAGAGATGCCGGAAAGCCAGTCGTAGGCACACCAGAAGTGTAGAGACCATCTGAGGAGACGCACTCCGAGAAGAGCCTTAGCTAAGGTTTTCACTGGTTCTCCACTCTTACCAGAAGAAGAAATACTGGAAAGGTTTCATAGTTGAGGATCCAGAAGGGTATTCCTGGTGTATACCGTACGGGTTGATCCTGGAAAAGGTGAAACCATTGCAGATGACAGCACTTATTGGAATATGAGTAGTACCCTGGAGGAATTGGCAAGCATGAATATCAACTATCCGTATCCCTGGAATGTGAACCTAATAACAGGGTTGTACGCACCATGTTATACCTGCCAAGTATGTCGACCTCTACTACCTATCATGGGGCATATGAGGGCTTCATGCAATCCCCCATGCCCAATCTGTGAAGTCTTTGAGATAGCAGAACACGTAGAAGGAGACTGCACCGTCACTGATTGACACCGATCAAGGCAAAATCTTGTGAGGATCTAGGCTCGTTGATAAAGGAGGAAACATCAATTTTTGCAACTCAGCTCATTATAGTCTATTAATTATAAATATAAAGTAAAATTTAGTTGGAAAGATTTTAATTTTTTATAACGTATTTATAAAAATTACCGGTTTGATGTATAAAATTTTAATTTATGATTGTTACTTTTAATTATTAAAAAAGAATGATGAATAAAAAAATGTATGAAATGATCTGAAAGATTTCCTTTTTTAGCTGGTATAATTGATTTTATAAAACCAAATATTTGTGCTTGGAATAATTTCTAAGTACCAAATTATGTAAATATATCTCTAACTAGTTTTATTCATCTTTATTTTATGGTTTTTTATGTAAATTACTATTTTTAGTTTTATCGACACCCATCATTTAAAGAATCGACTAATGTTTATTAGAATTACTAAGATATAAGATATTCATCTTCTTGATTTAGTCCCTTAGGGACATTGAGACTAACCACATCGTTACTTCATTACTAGTCTGTTATGACGAGTTCAAAATTTAACTACAGTTTTATACAACAAATTAAGCCGAATGATAATGCGGGAACTAGCCATTATGAGGACCCTAAAGACAAACAAAAGGGTCGAAATAATGAGTTTTGGCCGATCCACCGTTCCCAATGCAAATGTTCCCTGTTTATGCGGCCATCGCCATTTGTGTTTGTGAGTCCTGTGTTTGTGAGAAGGCCTGTGTTTACTGTCACAAACGCCGCCGCCTGGCTCCCGTTAATCGATTCACCGTCTCCAAGGTTAGTCGCTCCGTTGAGCTTCAGATTCCATTAACGTTGGCTACTCACTTAGCAGATAACAAGTTGTCGTGCTGTGAATAGCAAAGCGCCTTCTGAATAGTTTATGTAATTGACTGTTGGATTTGAATTAAACGATTCAATGTAATCACCTGTTAATATTTTCCGACGAATGTTTGGATTTTAAAATGATTTTTTTTTAATAAGTGTAAACTTGCAAATCATATTATCATATCATAATTAATTATAATGATAATTGATAATAATTATAATTATGGACCAGGATTTTCTTGCAATTAACTAATCTATTTATTTATTTTTATTATTTCATTTAGTAATTTTTATCCTGGTTGTTTTGTGTTTACTGTTTCCTCCTCTTCAGTATCTACAGAAATAAACTTAGCTCTATTGTGTTTTAAGTTTTGAACTAAGGCAAATTAGAAAGGTTTTATAAATTGTAAAATAATAAAGGTAAGATGATAAAACATACCAATATGAGTATTTCAAAGAAAAATAATAATTAACAAATGTTTCTTAATTTTATTTGTTTGAAATACTTACATTGGTATCAAGAAATATTAAATGTCCTTTAAACGATAGATAATAATAATGAGTTTTTATTACATTATTAATATTTTTTCCATAATTAAAACATTAATCATTCGGTGTGGATAATAAAAATCCATTACTGGACGGCTTTATCAGATAACTAGGTGGTATACTTTATGGTGCCTATACAAGATATATATTAATTGGAGCTAATAGTGACTGTGAGATAATACCGGGGCAGTGTGTCATACTGCTGGGTGGGTCACCAATTCTCTAGATTTACTGCACGGCCTGTGAGGGGTGTTCTTTTAGAGCTCTTAGGCGAAAATTCTTCAGCTCTCTATAACTCTCTTTTAGTTCTTCATTTTGTGTACTCTGCATCATATGTTTTTCTCGTTATTAAAATTGGATCGTAATATGAAGTTTGTAATGGTTACATGTTTTCTGAAGGCTACTATATTTTTTGTATACATCATTATCTATTAAAATTATTCATCCCTCATTGGGTGAAGTGAATCGGTATAGACTAATCCATGTAGTCATGAATGAGGATAGGCATCGATAAAAAAGAAGAGGCTTAGCAATTTATTCATATAAAAGTTGTATGTTTTTACTTAAATTTGTTAAAGATAAAGAGCTGAGTTTAGATTACAGGGTACCTAAAAAACATGTGAATCAGCTAAAATTATGGCTGTGGTACTGTGTAATTAATGAAGAGATAACGGATCATATCTTGCACACTTATAACTGGTTTGATAAATTGTTTGTTGTTTGTTAGTTTTTAAAGAGCGTTTAATAGCCTGGTCATCAACGCCCGTTGGTTGTTGGTTTTGGTAAGGCCTAGTTGTTCCACAGTCAGGTTACATTTCTTAACATTTTTAAAATGATAAATTTTTTGAAGCTATGTGTTGGGAAAAATGATTTAATTTGTTTGTACATTTACTAGACAAACGGTCTTAACTTCCAATCCATTACAAAAGACTGATCTACATGACTGTTATAAGGCCTATCTGGACATACGGAGTTGAGCTATGGGGCTCCACTAAACCATCGAATTCCTCCCGAATCCAATCCTTACAATCAAAAATCCTTCGTAAAATCTTAAATGATGCTTACTTTTTCACAAATCAAATCATCCATTAAAACCTCAATTGTCGCATATGTTACCGATTTGGCCAGAACCAGATATCAATTCATGATAAACTTCGTTTCTAACCTGACTTCTCCTCCATTACATAATAATCCTCCTAGGCGTCTGAAAAGAAGATGGCCACGAGATCTTCTCCTTTAGAAATGTTTTTTGAGTTCTATCAACCACATTCTCCACATGTTTGTATCATGTCATTATATCACTTACAGCAAATTTACTTGATGTGTACAGTTATTACTGTATATATGTATACAGTTGTAAATAACAATAAATAAATTATAAAAAAGAATTGTATGGAATAGACTTTAGGCAAAGTAGTTTGCAATATTTTACAACCGGTACTTGTAAATGTTAAAGCAAAATATTTTTCGTAAAAATGAGATTTCCACTCGTAAACCTGCCAGGAACGACAGTGAGAGTTTGGTTCTTCCGTAGAAGGATAAAAAACTAGTCCAAATAAAAAGGAACCAACTGAAATATGTTACGTTTCAAAAATGTTATTTGACCCCTGAGAAGCCAGAAAAACAAATCATAGCCTAAGAAAATAACCGAGGGAGTATTTTCCTCCGCCGCTTGTAATATATTTCCCCTAAGTGCACCTCGTTTTCAACTTTGGCCTCAAAGTAGTTCTACCTCTGTTGGACCTTTCTTTATTTTTCCTCTCTAGTTTGGCCATGTTGGTAGTTTGTTATTTTTACTTAATATTTTGATAAATTTCCATCCTCATTTTTCTCAAGGAGAGTTTTATCATTATTTAAAACTTACTTTTTTTCTGTTAGACTGCTATCATTATTCTGTTACCTTAAAGTAATTTTTTTTTATCTATATTAACTTTAAAAAAATATTTATTTAATTTTTATTTGTTGTCACATTGCTATCTATTTTTAATAGAATCTGTTTTTTATTAAAGTGTTATTTAAGAAATATATACTGAAAAGAACGTTATCTGAAGCACTTCAGGAACGCGTGATGAGTTACGTGGAAAGAATCTAAAATTTAGTCATTAGTCATTACCTATAAATGTTCCTACATTTGTATTAATGTACGATGTTTCGTGGTTTTTGGTTGTTTTTTCACCGAATTATTGTAAATCAATTTATGAATTTTTCACTGAACCTTTATTTTAAACATTCCATGATCTTAAATCCGATACATAATAAACTAAGAGTTTGGCCAAGACCAATTTCATAGAGAAAAATAATTCATTTTTACTTTAAAAAGATAAAGTGCTTCTAGTACCAGTTGTAAGTACGTTATATAAGATCCGCTATCGATTCATGAATTTTTTTTCCAGGTTAACAACCATAAAGTTAATCTGATTATTTTGGCTGATTTACTTGTGACTTGGTGTGTAGAAAACCTAAATGAATCCTATTTTTAATGCCAGTTTGGTTAACCAAAAATCGAGAAACTCTTCACCTTGGTTTCTCAATTGATCAACATGCATTTTTAAATGTATAAATTTACGAAACAGCATATATCGGACTCAAATAAGTCAATTTGAGTTTTAAATGTGAGATAGTGTATTTAATTTTTTTAAATACATCTGAAAAACTTTTTATTTCCATGAAATGTGTACTTTATCATCGATATAAAATATAGTACAATTCATGCTAATGGTAGCTGTACATAACTGCTTTGGATGCTTTTGATAAAAATACTTATATAGTTAGTTACCTTTTATTTTAGGAAACTACTTCCCGACAATACCCGATCGACTGATATGTTTTGCATTTAATTTTTTAAAAAACTTAAGTGATATGAAAGTTTAAATTCTATTATATCCCTTATATTTACCTGACTTGTCTCTACCTTACTAGAATTTTAAAAAAATGCTTTAATATATAAACAAAATTCAAAATGAATAAGTAGAATAAGAATATTTTATTCCAAGTTTATTTATTTCATTTAGGAAGTTTCCTCAGCAAAAGCAAATGTAAAATGTTCGAACGAAGTATATTGAAGCTAACAGAACTGAATACTGTTGTAACACAAACATAAACAAACAACTGTTCATATCGCCTAGTTCTACTATTACGTTAAAAAAAGAAAATAGAGCCTTCAAGTCTCCACTATAATTATTTAACCACTTATACAATTTTTTATAACTGCATTAAACAATTCTCTGACCTTTAGGGTCTCATAATTTTTACATTTCACACATTTTATATTTTTTAATCACTAACCTTACTTCTATTTTATCATTTTCGTATCCTATCAACTGTTGTCTTAACGGCCTTTCTTGGCAGTTACATTTCTATTGAGTCCTTTGTCCTTCCGTCGCTCACTCTAGCGTGGCTTTCTACAAATCAATCAGTTTTTAGCTAAGATTCCCCGCTGGAAAGTAAGTTTATTCTCTCGTTGTCACATTTCTTACATTATTCATTTCCCACTCTCCATATTTCTTCTTCTACTGTTTTCTTATTTTAAAATTATTGTTTTTACATACATTAAAGCGTTAATCTTAAAAAAAAGTTAATACTCACATTGTTATTCATATATAGGTCAATCACCCTTTGTATCATATATTTAATTTTCTGTCATATTGTTCAATTTGTAAATTCAAATTTGTTTTTTCATTTTTTTTAGACCCCACTTACATATCTTATATTATACATTTATTCTTACCTACTATCCATCAATTTATCAATCTACTACTGTCCAATTCCATGGTTATCAATCAATTATTTTGTATTATTCAATTCAAGATTTTGTATAATTCCTAATTTGTTTGTATACTATTTCTTTTCATTTTTATGTTTCTCAAAATGATGGTTGTTATCTCTTTTGTTCTACAGCCCTTAAGAAGACCTGAAACTCAGGTCAAAACGTCGGCATAAATAAATATTTTTTGGTTTCTTTATATGTTTTTTATTGACCGCTCCCACGACCATCTTCTCCAATCAGTTATCTACACCTCATTACTGTTGTTGAAGTTTGTTTTTTAATTTGACCTTATAATCTTGAAAGTGACCTTCCATATATTCCTTTCTTAATATTTTTTGTTATTATGACTAAAGTCCGGTATTGATGTCCTAAACAACTTTGGTGATAGGGATGTAAAGATTCATTTTTTTTGGACAGTCCGAAATAAATATGGACTGACTGCGGTGGGAATTTAACCTATTGTGTTTTCGTGCTCAAATCTACAGAAAAGCACTTCAAACCTTATTCAGTTACAAATGCTGACTTATTACGAATTTAAAATAAGTGCGTGTAAATAAGTACAATTTTAACAAGCTGCTCTGTTTAAAAACTATTGTCAAAATGTTTATTTACTATTAGTATAAAATTTGTATTTATAATTAAACCCACACATGTGCAATGAGAGACCCACCAACTTTTATTTTGTATTTATACGCTATATCGTTATTTGTTTTTATTTCGCAACAAGAACCCAAGATTCTATCTACTAGTGTATGAAATAGTAATTTGAGAAAAGAGAAGGAAAATTATTAATGTTTACAACACGATTTCACAAAAACGCTGGTTCCTTATGTGATATGTGGGTTTAATTATTATTAATATAATTTAAACAACCTGAATCAAACGAAATCCTTCTTTTTTTCTTCTCTCACTATCTCCTGTGTGCGGCTAAGAGTGGAGTAGCTGCCTCTGACCATCTTGTCCAACGATTCCTGTCCTGTGCAAGCCTTCTCATCTCCGGCATGAAGCTTCCTCTCGCTGTGCCAATTCTCTCGATCAGGTCAGCGCACATGAGCCTTGGCCTGCCTTGAGATCGCCTTCCTCCCGGTCTTGCTTCTAAAAGCCACCTGGCCTTACGGCCATCTCCCGTTCTGTTAACATGCCCAAACCATTTCAGCTGTTTTTCTTTAATCACCTCTTGGACAGATCATATTCCTAGTTCATCGAGTACCTTTTTATTCCTTATTCAGTCTCGCCTGGTTTTTTATAATATGTTCCGAAGGAATCTCATTTCCGCAGCAACCTTATTAGCGTTGCAGTCCAGGGCTTTCCAGCTTTCCTATCCGTATAGTAGTACCAGGAGAAAAACTGATTTAAATAGCAGAATCTATTTTCCTGCTCAACTCCTGCTTTCCAATGAGTGTCATGAATATCTTGTAGAATGTTCCATTGGCCTTTTGGACTTCCATCCTTGCAGATCATTGTTTCTAGGTAGCAGTAGGTGTCAGTTTGCTCAAGGTTCTCTCCGTTGTAAGTGATTCTGTGGTCTCTGTTCTTTCTTCCAACACACTTTGCTTTTGGTGACATTGATTTGCATACCTCTGAGTTGTAGTTCTTCTTGCCACTCACCCACATCAACCTGGAGAGATTCAGCATTATAAGCAACCAGAACCACATCATCTGCTTATATCATACCTGTGCCAACACTGGGGTAATGTTCTAGTACCCTACTATTGCTCTGGGTGTCCTTTTACAAAATTTCAAAATGGCATCCATGAAAATTATGTACTGCAGAGGACTCAGGCTATCTCCCTGTTTAACTCCCCTAAAGAAATGGAATGGATCGGACTCAGTGCTGGCTAGCCTTATTACTCCCTTAGGGTCTTGATATACTGAATCGAAATCCAACACAATAAAAACTGAGTTTAGTTATATAAATGATGAAAACCATATTGAATGGATTCTGTATTTGGCTGAGGGTGAACCTTTTTAATTTAAAGTGTGAACCTTGATTGAAAAGTATGATATATACATGTGTTATATGCAATAATAAGGTGTATGAAAATAAGCTTAATTTATTAGGCAAATGTTTCATTTTAAAGAATCATATAAAAAAAACATTTAGGTGAATAAATATTGACAGAAAAATAAATAATCGAAATTTTAAATGATAAATGTTGAAAAACTAATTTTTTTTACATAAAATGTTTTTTTAACTTTACTCAAAAATCCAATTATGTAAAAGAAGAAATTAAATTCACGAAATTTAACGTTCTCTTATTTATAAAATTATAAAATGTCGGGTTGGAATATTTACGGAATGTCACTTTCAAGGGTATGAGGCAAATTAAAGGAAAACAACAGTATTTTGATTAAAATCAATATATATTTCCACTAAAGCCTAATAAGATTTATTTATTTATTTTTTATTGCCTAGTTAGAACATTTTTAATTTGATTTTGTTGAAGAAACTTTTGGTTTTCAGTAAACAAACTCAAAAAATAAAGTATCGTTATTTTCATTTTGAAGTTTGTTTTTTTTAAATATATACTAAAGCACTTTAAACAAATGGTCAGTCAGTTTACAGATCAATATAGCAGATATGATAGAATTTAAACTTTCATAATACATACATTTTTTTAAATAACACAGTTTGATTATTATAACTAAATAAAAACTATTCAAGTAGGAATTGATGAGTCATTAAAAATCTGCATGTTAAAGCCAATATTGTCTTATTGTATAATTATCTAACTATCTATTCAATTCAATTCCGAAAAAAATATTGTCTAGTGATTTTGGTAATATATATTTATAGTTTAAATATTAAAAAAACCGTTTTGGACTAAAAGGAAAGATTAATCAAGCATTACATTAGCACTGTATCAACACGTTCATTAGCTTTAAATGAGATATTTTATAGTATTATTTTGAATATTCCTATTACACCTAATATTCCTATCAATATTGAGAATGATATGCGGCATACCTAGCCCTAACCGGCTGCCTTATGCAAATCACATCTTGGCTTCAAAGAGCAGAAGTCAAGGAGGAGACGACCTCATTCCGTGCGACAGGCCACGTCTCGCTGGGGCTCGGAGTGAATTCTGATTGGTGGTAATTTTTTATAACCCATCCATCTTGTTCAATTTACAATCCCTAAGTCATGACTGTCTCCAGCATCCCAATCACCCCGGAGCCCACTTCTCCGCAACCCCCCTCTCACCCCCTCCACCAATTTTCTTCCTGGCCGATATGAGGTCTCTGGGGGAAGCGAGATTGGAAAATATAGGAAACTGGAATCACCGGCCGCGTAGCAAACATGATTGTTTTAGTCCACAGATGTTAGAGAAAAAAAATCTTATATTTTTTACATAGAATATATGTATTATTATTAAAATTATTTTTCAAACGGTGCTAATGTAGATTATCATATATATATATTAATAATAGTTCATAGTCTACTTCAGTTATATAAGATATACAAAATACAATTGTTTCGAAAAAAAGATTACATATGTAAAAATCTATATTTATTTTGAGACAGACTAAAGAGTAAAGTTGGCTTCTTTTTGTGGTTTATCATGTTTAGGTAGTCCAGTTAGACCTTAAAACACGGGTAAACGATAATTGTTAACTATAATAAGATCAGGATAGTGCCATGGATGTAAGATAATGTTATTTTCTCCCCACTTATGAACTCAAATCAAATAATAGACATTCTCATATTGTTAAAAACTTGATCCTGTACAATGTTTTTGTTGAATACTTAGAATATTGAATCAATGAAAAATTGTTTAAGATATTATTTTGCACGGTATTGCCCAAACACCTGGTGTAAATTACCGTACAACATATAAAACAGGAAAATAAAAAAATAACAAATTAAAACTTTAGAATTTATATTCAATACTTAATTGTAAAATATTAGCTATGGGTCTAAAAAATCAAAAGTTTTTTTTTAGTAAATTAATACTGAAACAAGATTTAACTTTTAAGATAAAACTTGATTTCTCTGGTTAGTAGTCGCAAGTAACTTAAGTGATGATATAAGAACATTTTTTATTGTTACAAGTGCACCATTTATTTTGAAAACTTCTCCCTTCCCCACTTCTGTGCATTCAGTTTCCTGTTTTCTTATTGTTAAAAATTATTGAATTATATGATGAATCATCTTTGGGATCCCTCGGTCATTGATTGCTTTTGTAAGAATTGAGTAATATTTTTTATATCATATTCAATATGATATACATCACAATTATACCTACGGTTTTCTAAGATAAGCATAAGTGATAATTAGGTTTATTTTACTCTTTTAAGAAACGTTTATTAATTTCGTTTTGGATTTTTTTAAATATCTTATCACGGTGTTATGATATGAATATTCCTTTTAATTATTAAAAAGTTCAAAGTTGTCTTTTAAAAATTTCACTAGTTTTGAGTATTTGCACTAGTGAGTATCCCAGCCTTTTGGAGCCATCTGTCCTCGCGCTAATAAGCAGACAAAAGGCCGTAATGACCTAGAGCACACGTAGCTTGTGCACAGAGCCATCGCAAATTGTTTCGTTGAACTGACTAATTGAAAGACAACTTGTTTACAAGGCTGAAGAGAAGAGGAGTGCAAATTAAGGTCCAACAGGTCCTAAATATACAGCCGATAATACAGTGTACACAGACCCTAAGCAAATCCTTGTCCCATCCCAATCAGGATAATGAGGGTGGCCCATCCTCTCCTGTAGATTGGCTTGAGGATTGTCCTTGTCTGTCATACGGCCATTATCTTGGCCAGTTAGTTCTGCATTAGTTGCCTTTAATAATTATCATCTCTGAATTCTTCTAAGTAATTATTGATGTATATACATATTTTTTTTTTACTTCAGAGCTATACTAATCGTTGAATTATTAGAAAAAAGTAATAAGTTTCTCAATGAGCCATTTCTGATTTTCACATTTAGGGTATTTTTTTATTAAGTGTAGATCACCTTGATCTTTTAATTTTAATGAGTATTGGAAGATTTTCGATAGATGAATTCCGAATAACCTGAGAGAGTATATTCTTAAAATGGAGTGATCTAACTAGAACAAGATGGATTTAAAGCTCAATGAAGTTCGGAACATTCTTTGGCCAGATTACACAATGAGGTTGCAAGTAACTGTCACGGAAACAATGTGATTGCCATGACATCCCTCGACTGTTCCAAAGAATTCGATTCCGTAACACACAGACTTCTTTGCTAATAATTAATCAACCTACACTGAACAGTTATATTTTTTCATTAAATCTTTATTAAGTGATCGAAAAACTTTCAGAGCCCATTCATCCACGTGTGAGGTTCTACAAGGCGCTGTCTTATCTCCTCTTTTGTTTTTTATTTACAGTCTTACAATTGTATCAGAGTACCAGAACGCCACAGTATCAAAATCCGGAGATAATATTGCCGTAACAAGTAATAGCATGAATGCAAGGAAGTAAAACAATCGAAAAGCGCTTGTCAAAAAATATTTGAGGAATTTTAGGAATTAGGATTAATGGAAATGCAGATAAAAAGGGTTCACTTTTTCGTTTATAAACATTAAGAAAAACTCCCATTAGATTTTACAATATCTAAGGTCAAAAACAAATTATTCAAAAATTACAACCACTTTTGTTAAGTATTTGAGATTTTCAGCGCGTATCAAAAAGATAAGTGGTTCTAAAAGTATATAGAATAAATCATTTACTATTAGCCTCCATCTTAGCAATGCGCTTAAAATTAATTATAAATTAACATTTATAAATTAACGTTTCTTATGTCCAGCCTTATTATATGTGGGCACTATTGTTTTTTCTATAATGCGATATCTATTGGGAATCGTTTAGAATCATTACAAAATTTTATATTAAGAAAAGTCGTAATCGTCTCGTCTTTGGAGGAATGCTGCCCAAAATAATGAATTTCGTATCTACAAGAAATGATCAATTTTTTTATTTAAAGTGTGAAACATCTCACAGATGTTTTACACCTGTTTTACCCCTTCAGGAATACCTCAAAGGCGGCAAAAATTGTGTATCAATTAAATAATCAGCCTTAAAACCAAAAACTAACGGCTCTTGATGACCAGAGTATAAAATGCCCTTTCAAAACAAGCAAACAAACAAAAAAAGGTAAGCCCCATCACAAGTGTAGTAATTGCTTGGAAAATATCAGAATTAACAAATATCATAAAATGGTATTATAAAAGGCCTTATTTAAATGTAATCATGCTGTAAAATGAAAAATATGAAAAAAAAATCAAAAATGTTATCAGAAATTATATACATTCATAAGAAAATATATATTTAGATAAGTAAAAAAGGTTTATTAACTTCATTTCTTAGATTATATTGTATTTTAGCGGATTAGATGTATAAGAAAAATAAGGTATTGTTTAAGGTTTGGTATTGTTTTCTGTAATCTGATTCTCGTATTATTTTCTAAAACGATGACGAATAAATAAATATTATTTTACCTCTATAAAGTATCTTTTCATAGATGATCCTTTGGTTTTTCTCAAAAATAGGAAATGTTAATTACTTAACCCGTTGGACAAAGACATTTAAACATTTTGAGCATATAACAAGCGTGGAAGCATAAATTCAATGTCGACGAACTCAGACTTAATTGTTTCCATACCAAAAGATTTATAAAGAATAATAATCAATGGCTGAGATATAGGAACAAATTTTATTCACATTTTATGAAATTTTCATAATTCTTAAAGACAAATGCTACTTAGGAAAATTAAGAATAAACTAAATACTGTGTAGTTAGATTTGTATAAAAAACAGTAAATGTAGATACAATAAAAAATACATATATTTTATTAGAAACACATAAGTGCTATCTCGGTTTTGAGTGACTGACCAACTCTGACTCAAAGTAAATATTTATTTTTTTTTTAAACATATTAGATCTCATTGTAAAAAATTATTAGTTGTAATATAAAAATAAAACGTGACACTGTTTGTATAAGTGTTTATACTTCTAAAACATGTATCACAAATGGAAAATTTGATGAAGTAAGAGAAGTCCTCTAAAGAGCTTAATCTGTAACTTTGGGATACAGAAGTTAAACGTCACAACTTGACAAGGCTGTCGTGTATAAAGTACGGTTGAAAGTATAAAATTAAATATTAAAAAAGTACTCGCCGGTTGGTGGCAGTTCTTCTGGGTTACTTGTTTCATTTAACATTCCACCCCCATTCCCATCTTAAATTGATCTCATTTAATCCACTTTCTTATTTGGATTCCTATTTTACCTGACTTTGAAAGTATTTTGTTGCAACCGGTTTAGTTTTATTAAATCCTTTAGAATGCTTTGCATATAATTAAATTATTATCCGTAATTAGTTATAGTAAAGGGGAAAATTGGAGATTAAGTTACAATTTTTTAAAATTAAAATTATTAACAATTTAAAGTGTCAAGTTTATATTTTATTCGCTTAACCTATTTAGTCTTATACTTCTTAGAGTTTCGGAACTGGAAAGTAAAACTAAGAAACTGTACACAGACATCAAAAATTGCGATGTTGAACTTATCAGACAAGTTTCTCGGTAGTTTAGTAAAGCTGCATATGATATTTTGATGACAAGTTCTGAAGGAGATTGAAAAGAAAGTAGATGAGAGATCTATTCACTATGTTAGAGTAAATCATGAATAAATTGCTCGTAAATCAAAAATAAAATTTCTCTATTTATTTTTTTAACAAACGGGTACCATTGTAAATCATTAAGAAGTTTTACCATTGTTTAATGTTCATCCTTCTTTCATTGTTATCTATTGTTGAAAATCAGACTATGAAGGTCTATAATAATTTTACAAATAATCTTTTCACTTTCTGACTGTTTATTATCGTTTAATAAATAAATTTTATCCCATTTAATTTTCAAAACTATTTATTTTTTCTTTCTTAGTGCGTTTCAGCCAATTTGGCCATCCACAAGGATAATCTTTTTTTAAAAATTATTTATTCATTGTTATTTACAACTGTATGTACATATATACAACAAGTAAATTTGCTGAAGGTGACATAGTGACATGATTCAAACATGTTGAAAATCTACCCACTGATAGAACTCCTAGGAGGATTATTAGGTAATGAAGAGAAACCAGGCTAGAAACAAGTGGATTTGGGTGGTTGAGAAGTTTATCATGGAAGGAATGGTATCTGGTTCTGGCCAAATCGGCAACATATGGAACATTGAGGTCCTGATGGATGACTAGATTTGTGACAAAGTAAGGAGCATTAAGGATTTTACGAAGGATTTTGGACTGTAAGGATTGGATGGGGGGGAGGG
>NW_027107309.1:1392218-1394302 GCF_000696795.3 Halyomorpha halys | reverse complement strand
CAGATAGGCCTTATAATAGTCATGTAGATCAGTCTTTTGTAATGGATTGGCAATTTAGACCATTTGTCTAGTAAATGTTGTAATAGTCGAAATCGACGAGCAGTTTATTGTCAAGGATAATCTTAATTACAAATTTAGAACCACATCTATTTTAAAATACTTTTTGCAGGCTTTTCTGCCCATGTCAATAATTACAGTCCGAAATTACCCTATTTTGTTAATTATATTATGTTAAAACTTTTAATCACAGTCATACACTGTTATACTTTATCACAACAATATTTTTTGTCTTAATATTATTGTGATAATGTATAATAGTGCAAAGTGACTGTTATTAAAAGTTTTAATTTAATGGAAACAATTGATAAATAAAATAGCATAATTTAGGACTGGAATTATTTACCTAGACAGATAAGCTGCATACAGTTTTTTTAATAAATTAAAATGGTTCTAAATTTGTATTTAATATTATTCTTGAGGATAGCCTAATTGACCGAAATGTCGGATTTATAAAGAAAAATAAATTGATTTGAGACGTAAATGGGATAAAATTTATTTATTAAACAGTTAATAAGAACTTGTTTTAGGTTTACTATAACTATAAATATTGCCCAGCATTTACGAGACTATTAAAACTGAGCCCATAATAGTACACTATTTTTTTATTTCAGAATCACTATCAAATTCCAGACACTTGTGGAAGGAAACTAAACATTATGGAAATGAATAATTTCGATCAGTATACTATAATTATTTTTTACCTTTCTTTAAATAAAATTTTGTTGTTTCAAACAAGTATAAAGTTGTATAATTATCACTTTCTGAAAATGGAAAAATAGTGAGTAGTCAAGAAATGGGGGTGATGAGGAAACACCATCCAAAAACTCTGGAGGAATATAATAAATTAAAAAAAAATCCAACAAAGACACAGAAGAAGAGGCCTCTAGAGAGATAGACTCTCAGATAAACTCCCGAAGTCAAAATTAAACTGAAGAAAGAACAGTAGGGGACAAAGTAGGTCCCACTGGGCTGAAGAAAAAAACAGTAAGGCCATGTTGGAACTAAATGACAAAAATCTGAGTTATTTCATCTTCGGGATGTGAATGTTGAGAAATTATTTAGTTTTATTTAAGTTTAATACTCTATTAAATAAAATTACATCTATTAAATGTGATGTTGATGTATTCTTCTTAAGTGTGATGTGAAACATTTCGAGGCCATCTTCCTTTTAGGTGCCTCTGACAATTTCCGAATATAGAAAAGGAAGGGAGATAGTGGGTTCGGATTGTTGGGAAATTTTTTTTTACTAATTTATTTATTGTTATTTACAACTGTATATAACAAAATTATATACACCTAGTAAATTTGCTATTAGATATAAAATAACATGTGGAGAATCTAACCATTGATAGAAATCCAATTACGTTACTGCAGAAGAAGATCTTGGGGCCACTTTCTTTTCTGACGCCTAGGGTGATTATCAGGAATTGAAGGAGAAGCCAGGATAGAAACAGGTTGGTTAGAGTGGTTGGGAAGTTTATCATGGAAGGATTGGTATCTGGTTCTGGCCAAATCGGCAAAATATCGAACATTTAGGTCATGAAGGATGACTTGATTTGTGACGAAGGAAGGAGCATTAAGGATTTTGGACTCTAAGGATTGGATACGAGAGGAATTCGACGGTTTAGTGGAGCCCCAATGCTTAACTCTGTATGTCTAAATAGACCTTGTCAAGTGGTCAAGTAGAGAGTCAAGTTAGAGTCAAGTAGATTAGTCTTTTGTAATGGATTGGAAGTTTAGACCGTTTGTCTAGTAAATGTTGTAATAGTAGGAATCGTCGAGCGGTTTCCTGTCTTTTCAGTCTTGTATAACGACTCCATGTCAGTCGTGCGGCAGGAGGTCCTGGGCTTACGACGAAGGGTAAATGTGATTAGGTGGGATTTATTGGAATTTATTTTAGATTGAGGTGTAGATAGTTGACCGTAGATTAATGCTTGAAGAAGTTTGTCGGGGGGTGCGGTCAGCAAAGAACAACATAAATAAACAAAACCATATTTATTTATTTTATGCCGACGTTTCGACCT
>NW_027107309.1:1390758-1392004 GCF_000696795.3 Halyomorpha halys | reverse complement strand
CATCACAGTATTTACTTTGGCCTAGATCCGCTGCATATCGAACATTAAGGTAATGGCTAATGGTATATTTATAGCTAATTACAGAACAATAAAGATTTTATGAAGGATTTTATTAGTATGAAGGATTGAGTCGTTAGTAAGCTGATAAATTATATTTATTTTATATTTTCTCCCAATAGATATGTTATATTTTAATATTATAAAAATATATATATTTTTTAATTATGATAAATTTGCACCATTTCAACCCATTAAGGAGGTGCTGGGAGTACTTTGGAGGAAAGTAATGTTATTAGACCACGGTTGTGCAAGGGGTTACTTGGTTAGGATCACACTCGACTGCCAGATTGTTACCCAAGTAAGTGTATCCACTTAATGAGATGGACCCGGTAGTAGAGCTTTTAAACCCACAGGGTTGACTCAAAGTTACTGTAACAAAATGAATATTTTTCTGTCACAGCTTGTTTCGAACCTGGGTCAATGCCTCACTACTATTCCACTCTGCTCTATTTTTATATGTTTAATAATATATATATTTGTTATTAAAAATTTTAGAGTATAAGGTTAATTCAAGTCAAAGGTGATGGGGCTCTAAGGACATAGCAAAACAATAAATTCACAAAAAATATATTTATGAATGGAATATGGTCCGGGTGCGGTAAAAAAAAAAAATCAAATAGTAGATAATTATACTATTTTATTGAGCCAACGTTTCGCCCCACGTTGCAGGGCTTCGTCAGCGCTAAAAACGATACAAACACTATAGTTACAAAAAGGAAAAAAAGAGAAAATAACAGGGGTATAAAATGTAAAAAAGTAAGATATAATAAGCAAAATTAAAGGTTGTAAATAGTAAATTAAAAGGGTAATAGTAACAGATAGATAAGATAAGAAATATTAAACAAAATACAAATAAAGAGATGTAAAAAGAAAAAAAAAATACAAATCAAATGATGAGACAGAATGCATACCTGTTTTGACGGCTGTCAAAAACAAAGTGACAGTTGGTATTGGGAGTAGTGGGGATTGCAGTTATGCCACAATAACGGAAATAATATGTAAAGTAAACATAGTAAAAAAGTATTTAAATTAGGTGAATAATAAATGGTAATATACATAATAGGGGGAGAAGAAATATTTTAAAAAACAGATAGAAAAACAAAGGAAAA
Organism: Halyomorpha halys; assembly: GCF_000696795.3. NCBI lineage: Eukaryota > Metazoa > Arthropoda > Insecta > Hemiptera > Pentatomidae > Halyomorpha > Halyomorpha halys. The sequence continues at coordinate 1,390,835 of NW_027107309.1, read as the reverse complement.
GTATAAAATAATGGGATACAATGTGTGTAAGTAATTAAGAAACAAAATATACCAAATGAGCGGGGATACAGAAAAGT
>NW_027107309.1:1375823-1390451 GCF_000696795.3 Halyomorpha halys | reverse complement strand
AGTGTACTTATATTAATTACTTTATAATTAATTTTCTATTATATTTTACACTTTTCTGTATCCCCGCTCATTTGGTATATTTTGTTTCTTAATTACTTACACACATTGTATCCCATTATTTTATACTTTTCTTTTGTTTTTCTATCTTTTTTTTTTTAAATATTTCTTCTCCCCCTATTATGTATATTACCATTTATTATTCACCTAATTTAAATACTTTTTTTACTATGTTTACTTTACAAATTATTTCCGTTATTGTGGCATAACTGCAATCCCTACTACTCCCAATACCAACTGTCACTTTGTTTTTGACAGCCGTCAAAAAAGGTATGCATTCTGTCTCATCATTTGATTGAATTTTTTTTTCTTTTTCCATCTCTTTATTTGTATTTTATTTAATATTTCTTCTCTTATCTATCTGTTACTGTTGCCCTTTTAATTTACTATTTACAACATTTAATTTTTCTTATTATATCTTACTTTTTTACATTTTATACCCCTGTTATTTTACACTAATGTTTTTTTTCTCTTTTTTTCCTTTTTGTAACTATAGTGTTTGTATCTTTTTTAGCCCTGACGAAGCCTTGCAACGTGTTTTTTTTTTACTGCACCCGGACCATATTCCATTCATCTATACACACGGTCAATCAATAATCTTCCAAAATATATTTATGATTAATATTTATTTATATAAACCTTAAAATGTATTTTGTCAGTATAAAAGTCATCAAGTGCGAGAAAATTATTTAACGACTGTTCTGAAATCATGATTTATAAAAAGAAAAGGACTAACAATAAAAAGCTTTATCGGGTCGTGATGTTTTTGTTTTATGAGATTCTGCAGAATAACGGTTTAAGAGTTTTGAGGTGGTGCTGAGGAACTAGTCTCTAATAGATACCAAGCCAACCTCTCAACAGAAGCACATCTCCGTATGAAATTCATGCAGGATGTGATGGAGACTCAAGGAGGACTCAAGTTTTCTAATAGGAGACGCGATAGACTATAAGTTGGGGCATAAATTGCTGGGATCTAAGTTCCCCCTGGAATAAATTCCGTAGCACTGTCAGCGCCGGCCCCAACGGCTTTAATAAAGGCCCTAGGTGATGGCGAGGGCCGGGTTATTAATTTTTTGGGGTTCCGCTCTCCAGCAGCATTGTTCTCGAGTGGGTCGGGTTATTTTGTGGAGGACTTCTACTACATCGGTACCTCTATTCGGTACATTTTTCACGCCAATACGGAACATTTAATCATCTTCTTTTTACGAACGTAAAAAATAGAACTATTATTAGTGGATTAAATATAAATTTTCAAGTCACTCACGAACGCATGAATAACTAACCAGTCGTTATTTTGCATTCCAGCTAGCATAATAGTAAGTTATAGGAAAATTTCTGAAATATATAACAACCTATAAATGCACTTTAGAGGTATAATATTTATGAGAAGTAATAAATTAGTTTAATATTTTTTATAATCTTGGATCCTCTTCCATTCCTGACAATCCTCCGAGGCGCCTGAAAAGAAGACGGCCACGAGACCAGCTAATGTCAAATGTCATTAGAGTGCTACCAATGGTTAGTTTCTCTACACGCCTGTAACACTCCAATTTAACTTAGATGAGATTTACTAAATGTATTATAATGTACAGTTTTAAATAGCAATAAATAAATATTTAAAAAAAATGTTTTTTATACAGTTTAAAGATTCCTCTTACTTCCTGTTATAAGAATATTTTTGCTCCAGTACCTTGCTATCAACCGCCCGCCTCTATATACCTTCAGGTCTTAGCTGCGTCCCTCTGGGATCTTTCCGTTTGAAGTATCAATGGAAACAGTAGGCTTTTGCTGAAATGCTTCTTCCTCTTCAAGTCTTATAAATATCCTTGTTTGTTTTAGATAAAATGGATGTTGTAGTTATTTTGCTAGGTCATTCTTTTCTTTAAACGGGTATATATGAAGAATTGCATCATCTGAAGAATCTCAGATTCACCTTGGAAAAACTCTTGACCTTCATATTGGGAGGAAATAAAATCGGTTGGATCCACTAAGCCATCCATAAAGTCCTATAGGGTTCGTTTTTTTTTTTTTGGTAATTTATACTGTTTTTTAAAAATCTTAATCTGGACCCTTTTTAACTATATTTTTAGGTTGAAGCTGGGACATCTGAAACGTAAGGTAGAAATGGTGCAATGACAATTTTATTTTTTTATCCTGAACGTCAGTAGTTAAATCTTTATTAGACAAAAAAGCTTATACTCTAGATCAGATAGTTTATAACTGTTAAGTATAACAGAAGTATTGTACTTCGTCTATTTTCCCGTTTGATCGCGTAACTGCTTATGAGTGTTTAAAAACGCAGAGCTTAGTGGATGAGGTATTGTACTGAACCACCAGTGCCATGTGCTAGGTGTCACAGGCCGCATTGTGAATCATGGAGCCCCCTTGCAAGATTTGCATTTAATTTACAAGATCACATTTCTGAATAGAGTTGATTAGTTCCCGGACAACATGACATGCCCAATGCCTTTCTTGACATATTGGGCACGAAAATGGCCAGAAATGTATTCTCACTTTTCAATAGTAGTATAAATTTATATGTATACAACAAAATAAATAAATCTAGCTCTAAAATTACAGGTTATAACAATGCTGATGATCTTTACGTATTATGAAAAAATAGATTTGTATAAAATGTTGCTAGATGGGTACATATTACAAGAATATATTATTATTACTGAATCCTCTCCAACGAAGGTAGCGGTAGGTTCCTTATTCATGTAGCAAGTGAAAAAAAATTGATTTCAAAATCGAAAATTTCCATACCTATTTTTCGTTTTAAACATCAAAGGACAGATTAGGTTCCATCTCTCTGTCGTCCAAAATTTGCTTAGGCATTCGAGCTACTACCAATTAACCGATTTTAATGGCATTTGCAGGAGCAGAGCTAGTTGGTAACTAGTTGGCCTCATGGCAATTTTATCAAATTCCATTTACTGCCTCTGCTTACCAATGCACAAATATATTTTGCTAGACCCATCCATTTTTTAATGAACTAATATCTTATTCCTTTATTGTCCTAGGTTGAGTGGTGGGTGTGTATATTAAATAACAAATTTGTTCATTAAAAATAATTTAAGTTCACACATAATTAGTTAAATACTATGATTCTTCTCTCCAGTTATACAGTACAGAGGACTATAGTGTTACTATACAGTTATAGTGTAAAGTGGCTATTTAGTGAGTAACATTCCTGGTATAGAGTACTCCGCAATGCAGGCCAATGTCCTAGGCCAGCTAACGACCGTCCCATAGTCCTTTATTAACGTTCTGCTTAAATTAGTTGTGTCAACCCTTCCTTAATTGTTTCAATTTCCCTTAAAACATGGAATATTTAATTGCGAACATAATCATTTTTTTTTCTTCGTTGCTCTCAATTTTAGGGAGAATATGGATCAGCGAATCTCAAAATTCACATTTAAATGGAACCTGAAAGTATTTGAAAAATGATGGAGATTTATCTATAAGCAAATAATCTTTTTCAAATGATTCATAATTATGAGGGGTTTTATATTTTGTTAAAATATTTTGTTTGCAATAACAAAACCTTATTATGAATCGTTTGATTCCAGTACCACCTTACTGAGAAACCTTAAAGTAAAGTTCTTGCTGTGAATAAAATATAAGATTTTTTTTTTTTGGATTCATGAAAAGTCGTATTTAATAGTATTTGAAGCCCCCCCCCCAAAAAAAACGAATCTGATTGTTTTTTTATTTTTTAAAAATATTTATTTATTTTAAAAGCATTGTTTTGAAATAATTAAGACTGACTGACTGACCTAGGAATGTTGAATAAAATATATTTTTTGGGTATATAAAGTTGATACTATTTTTTTCACCTAAAAAAAAAGTCAAACTCAAAATTTTTCCGTAATCAAAAAACAACATTTTTTTTTACAAAAATTTATGTAAAAAATCTCTTTTTTCCCTAAAATCCTCAAAAAAGTGTAACTTCAGTATTACTTCACCTACACCAAACTTACGATTTAGGCCTCCTAATCTACACGAATAGTACAAATCAGATTTATGTAAACAAATTTGAATTACATATATAATTTTTATTTGAGATTTTTTTAATGAAATTAAAAAAATATTCTTGTGAGTTAGAGTAGTGAAAAATCAGATGTATAACAGTTATAGAAGCGTTGGGTGTGGATAAAATTGTGAGCAGGCATGATTTTTGTTTTGTTTTTTACGTGAACGTAGGAAAACGGCCGGAAAGAAATCCTACAAAAATTAATTCTTTTATATTTAAATGAAAATTCATATTTAAGGGTCGCAGAAGCATAAATCAGACTGTTCTTTAAAAAAAAAAAGTTAGGCTACTTCACTGGAAACGTGTTTTGGTTTATGTAATTTTTAGTATATTTAAACTCAAAAATTAATAAAATCATTAATGTTTTGTTTATTATTTCTTCTTAAAAAAAATAAAAGTCCATTAGTATTGGATACATTCAGATCGAAGGTGGAATATGATAATATAAAAAATTTCTAAAATTGCATAAAACATTTCATTTCTGAGCTTAGTTCGTTGTCAAGAAGACTATCTAATATTAACGACCCGTAGCTAATATTTTTTACCAAAGTTGGAAGTTTTAGAATTTCAAGTTTAGATGGTGAGTGATCCCACTTGTAAATTTTAAGCTTTACTAATAATCTTTCATGATATTCCCTCTAATGGTAGTGCACTATAACCGCTCAATCATGCTTGAGTGTTTTCCATGCGCTCTGTTCCTCAGAATAGACTGACATTACTAGCATACATTATGTTTTGCTTCATTTTACTGCTTGGGAGAGCGGTAGGCCAGAGGGTAAAGCGCGTGGCTATTAACTCCAAGGACCCGAGTTCGAATCCAGCTGGGCACAAAAAAAGTTTTCTTTTACACTGTAGCCGTGAGTCAACTCCTGGGAGTTCTGGAGGCCTCCTGGGGTCCACCCAACCTCTTAAATTGGGTACCCTTAATTGGGTAAAAATCTGGCGGTCGAGCGTGATTCTGACCAAATCACCTCCTTGCACAAGATATAAATGGGCCACGCCAACCGTTAAAAATTATTTTATTTTTTAAGTTATCCCTCATCTGGACAGAGGACTGACATGGAATCCTCATACAAGACTAAAAAGACAAGAAACTGCTCGTTGATTCCGACTATTACAACATTTACTAGACAAACGGTCGAAATTGTTAATCCATTACAAAAGACTGATCTACATGACTATTATAAGGCCTATCTGGACATATGGAGTTGAGCTTTGGGGCTCCACTAAACCATCAAATTCCTCCCGAATCCAATCCTTACAGTCCAAAATCCTTCGTATATTCCTTAATGCTCCTTACTTTATCACAAATAAAGTCATACATCAGGATCTCAATGTCCCATATGTTGCAGATTTGGCCAGAACTAGATACCGTTCCTTCCATGATAAACTTCTCAACCACCCAAATCCACTTGTTTCTAACCTGGCTTCTCCTTCATTACCTAATAGTCATCCTAGGCGTCTGAAAAGAAGATGGCCTCGAGATCTTCTCCTCTAGAAATGTTATTGGAGTTATATCAGTGGGTAGATTCTGCACATGTTTGTATCATGTCACTATGTTATCTACAGCAAATTTACTTGTTGTATATATTTGTATACAGTTGTAAATAACTATAAATAAATTATTAAATAATAATAACTCCACAGAGTCAAGCAGCGTATACTTTTTAAACTGCAATGAGATAATAATGAATAGTTATAGATGGCTTATTATTATTAATGGTTTATTGCTAATATAAGTTATAATTAATTCTTTAGTGTTTTTATCTTTTAAATTTCAATACTGCTAGCGAAGGGGATTGCCAAACATTGCCAAAGCAGGAAAGCCCGACAATGGAAGGGAATGTGTCAAAGTGGAGCATGAAATGAAGCTTCACTGCAACGGGCCAGCTCTCGCCTTTGTACATCCGAGCTACTAATTGAAGTACTGCAATCCGGCAACATTCTCAATGAATCTGCCCCCTCCACTTCAATTACAGATAATATTGCACAAAGCTAAAGTACTCCATTTCAAACTCCTAGGGCTAGCAAAATCAATTTATTTTATAAGCTGTAAAATGAAAAAATTAAATTAAATTAAAATCCGTACAGCTACAACCCATGAAGGGTCAGAGATTCAGTACTTTGTAAAGAGGTACTGTTATTAGACCAACGGTTGTGCAAGGAGGTGATTTGGTCAGAATAACGCTCAACTGCCAGATTTTTACCCAATTTAAGAGGCTGGGTGGATCCCAGGAAGGCTCCAGTACCTACAGGAGTTGACTCACAACTACAGCGCAACAGAAAATAATGTTCTGATTCGAACTCGGGTCCTTGGAGTTAATATCCACGCGTTTTACCTCGTAGCTACCACACTCCCAAGCTGTCCCTCGTTGAAGACTGTTTATTTATAGATGTTAAATACAATATCGTTCCTTGCTCACTCCAACGCGACAATTGTAGTGGCATAGTGTAGTGCCGGTCGCGACATTTTTGTAATGTAGTATTAAACGCCTTCCAATATACGCCTAGGCTAAAGATTAAACTCTCAAGAGTGCTTCGGTGTGTGCAGTTATTACTAATAAACCCATAAGAATTATACTGGCCTACCTTGGGCTGTTGATGTTTATCAATAAATTGAAAACTGTATCGATCGATGGAGATAAGCTCTTCAGTGGTTTTTCCAACAATACCAGAAAACAGTATTTGACGAGGGCCATTGAGAGATATGAAGTCGACCAATGACGAGACGGAAGTCGGATAAGAGCAGACCGTTAAGTAATCGGCTTTGGAGGAGGTAACTTCCTGGGAGGGATGAGCCAGATCACATCTCCTTCCCTCCATAAGCTCCGCATCTTCTCTTGGAAGCTTTTTCCAGAATATAAACAGCTAAATCTGCAATAAGTCAACTCTCCTCTTCTCCTGGGTATAGAATAGAAATAAATCACAATTTATAACCAGCCCAATAGATAAGACAAAAAAAGGATGATATGTGTTTCTTAGTGTTTAAAGTGTTAAAATAACTGATAAACAAATTAGTAGAAATACTTCACAGGGGTAAATTATATACAACGTTATCCAAGGTAAGTAAAGAAAATGAATGAACTAATACCCTTAAAACCATTTTTCTTACAAAACAACATAAATGAATCTCTCTTGTTATTTATTTATACAGTATTAAACTGTAGGGATTAATCCTATTCAAATAGAGCCTATCTCAAAACATATCAAGCATTATTAAAATTACTATCATTAAAAATATTAGGTTTTTTTGTTTGTTTTTTTTATCATATAATCTAAATTCTCAAACATGGTCGTCTAATAATAACATGAATTTACTAAAAATCAATCTATAATACGATTTTTTTCAGTATTGATGAAATAATTTTTTTTTACTAACAATTTTTGCCTACAGGGATCTTTTTCGTTTCTAAAATCACAAAAAATACGTTAACTTCAATATGACTCCACTTACACCAAACTTACGAGTGGCTTAGGGGCAACTTATTAGCACGAATAGCATACATCTGACCTGTGTAGGCAGGTTAGAATTAGAGATATAAGTTTATTTGACATTTTTAATTTTTTTTTTTGTAACTAATTTTTCTTTTTTTAAAGGATTAAAATCCGAAAAATAATAATAAATTAATTTCATAAATAATAAATAATATAAATTTACTAACAATCAGTAACTATATAAAATGTTAAATCGCCTCTAAAAAAATAAAAAAACAAAAACCACACTCCACACAAAACAGAGTCATTAAAGCACAAAAAAAATTCAATAATACTCTTAACTTTTTTCTATTTTGATTTCCTATACCCAGTTACTAGCCACTATCAGTTTTCGAGAAGTGCATTTATTATTCTTCGATAGGAATCTCCTTATATCTCTGGTCCGCAAGTATAATCACGGAGATATAAACTTAGTGAAATTGACTTTATTGTCTTGTTGGCGTGCTCAAAAATGTTTACACTAAATGTTTGTAAGTCGGCATAATTATAATTAATAAATAGTTAATGAATTCAATTTTTGTAAGTACAATTATATCGATTTCCAAGTATTTATCAAAACCATTATTGAGCCCACTAAAACGAAAAAGTCAATTATACATTTGTCTTCCGGAGTAGCAACATATCCCATATTCTGAAACTCAGTTATATTTAAAAAAATAAATAAATAAATAAGTGAAAGTAATTTCTACATATTGTAAAACATTTTAGATTCGTTATACATTGAAAGTACGTATTTGAATTTTGACATTATAGGATTTCGTAACACATCTTGACGATCAGTGAAATAAAAAAAAAATAAGGATACAAATATTTACGTAATCATGTGGACTAGGTTGTGTTACCTCAATATTTAATGCATACTGTGCTTGTTATCCATTACTGACCGAGCACACACACCTACAACCCACTTCAATTATAAAGCAAGCTTGTTGCGTTGAAAAGGCTCTCGAATATTTAGGATCATACACGTCCTTCGTTTTGTCGGAAAAGGTATATAAGTATAAAATGCTTTATATATGGGTAGTGCTTCGTGAGTGCTTCAGTCAGGCCTGGGGGTAAACTTTATTTCAGTGACGGTCCCACGAAATGAAAGTTTGACTCTTCATGATGGTTAGAATAGATTCATTGCCTCTAGATAACCCTCCCCCCTTGTATATCAGTAATGACCAGGAAGGGGGTAATAAAAAATATATTAGTAGGTTTTGCCAAGCCGATGCTAAAATTTGTAGCCCCAAAATAAATAATTATTCGGGGGAGATTTTAAATTAGTTATATCGAGAATTTCTTACATGCTCTATCTAACCTTCTTTAAAAATCATTTGTAACAACTTACACCATTGAATCATTAATTATATTCAATCTATTACAAGCTTTTATGCAAATACATATATGTAATATTTTATGTTGGATTGATCATGTTTATGTATTTAAATTATTAATTCACTACTGTTCTTACAATTTGCTCTCTTCTGCGTGGGCAGAATCATCTTTGACCTAGTAAACTGAACTAATTATCAAATTCGGGATAAATTAAGTCTGGCATATGTTATCTGTGTAAACATTTCATACCAGGAGTTTTTCCTAGAATCAAAGAAATGTTTTGATAAACTTAATAATAAAAAAGGCAATGCAGGAATTTCTATTAAGTCTAGTTTTAAGCGTATATTTTTAAACTTGTAATCATAGTTGCTAAAATGCACAGAAATATTGTCTTCATAACAATACGTAAATGTGATATTATCTGAGACAGTATTGATCGTAATTATTGAAGAGTCAGCGAATGCGAAAGTTCCATAACGATATCACCAATCGACATTTCTGCCGATTTGCAGTAACAAATCAAATCCTCCAGTTGGACTTTAATAATCTTCCTGCCAATGTCTGGTTACACCTCATGGGCCTTTAGCTGTCGGATCGAGATAATTAACTTACAGGGGATTCGTTCGTCACTAAGCCTTAATGCTTGGCCGACAAATTCTTCTGTCAGAAGCAGTATTGACGATGAAAAATGTTTCTTAAATGGATAATATTCTGTTAGCTCGTGAATAATTTCGGTCATATATTGCAGAATATCATTCTCAACGAACTAAGAATTAAAAAACTTTTGAATTAATCTATTGAATATATCTACATAATCAGATATAGGTCAGAAAAGTTTTCTAAAAGTAAACTGCAACGTGTTCTTCTTGTAGAAGAATAATAGAACCTAATACTCCTAGAATGTTTATTTATTCCATCCTTTTTTGTCGGTTAATATTGCAGCGAATTATTTAACAGATGACAATGTTGAACAATTGTACTTAATACAAAAAAAAATATGCATTGAAATGATAAAAAAAAAAACCATTGTATAACTTGAAACATTAAGACATTGCTATCTGCTGACATCTACAAGTAAGCTTCCTTAACCGTTAGTTTTGTGTTGTTTTTTTGTTGTATCTGTTTTGTTTTTCTAGCGATCGTTTCCTTATTTTGTGTCTATATTGCTATTGTATGCTATATTTTTCATTAATCATCACATGAGTAATAGATTGTGTGCCTTATTTTAACAACAATTAATAAATAAAATTTTATTTAAACAACAATTAATTTAACAATTTAACACAAGGTTCTGCTGTAACTTGTCAACCAATACTGGTTTACTCCAAGATACTACCGCAATACTTACTTAAGTTAATAATGTGGTAACATCTCTCAGGGTTTACCTATAATCTATTATGTTCATAATGTTTTTGTTAAATGATATATATTGTTTCTGTTGGCAGGGGTGCTGCGGCCGTGGGTGGGCGTGTGCCTAACGCTGCTGCTGGTCGGAGCGCTGGCCACGGGGCTGGCCCTGGCACTCTCCGCAGGCGGGGAGGAGGTCCAGCCCGAGGTGCGGATCCAGGCCATCCGGAGGATACTCCGCGAGGTACCGCTCATAGATGGGTCAGTAAATCATATATATCTATACTTATTTCTTGTTAATGCAAAAAAAAAAATATATATATATTAAATATAGGTTTCTGTAAGAAGATAAAAACAAAACCTTAAGTCTCTCAAATAACATTCAATGATTAACCAGTAAGTATTTCACTAAATTAGGCGTAATTTTTCTTCTATCGTCTCTAGACTATTCTTCCTTACTTCCTTCCCCCCCCCCTTGTAACAGTGTTGCTGACCCTTACTATCTTTGACGTGTTTTATTTTTTTTCTTATCCTCCTTTTATTCTAACTGAAGCAAATGTAAAAACTGTACATCGACCAATAAACTTGCTATATGTGCCTATTCCAAAGGTAAGATAAATAAAACTAGGACGGAGAGTGAAAGAAAATTGCATCAAACATCAAACTAAACCACTGTTCCAAACATTGCAGCCACTTATAAATATTATAAATACGTGTGGACTTAGGCCTTTAACACATACCATTGGTGGGCTTCATCACCAACTGATATCAAACAATATAACCCTGGTTTTGTTCCTCAAAACATCGACCACCATATTCATGTTTTAAAATGAAACCCAGTTTCAAAGAAGAACAAAATCCCACAACAGAGCATACGTTAACTACCAAACTATAATTTTAAATAAGGGTTTTAAAAAAATATACCAGAAGTGGCAGAATACGCCGTTTTCTAATTAAAGTCACTTTTTTATGTCGCTTGATTTTAACCCATAAGAATTGAAATTTTATGTTCCGATAATTTTAGGTTCATTTAGATCGAACAAATAACAACTTTCAAGTAAAACCTAATAGGTAAAAGCATTTTTTAATTTTTTTTTCCAATTTCTCAAATGGTTTTTTACACCATCAACTGCAAAAATGCTTTTTATTTTAATTATTATTGCAATACTGCGATTGTGCACAATTTAGTAAATTTCTCTTCACATAAATTATTCAGTGATATGTGTGGGTAGTTTTATGAAATAACTTTTAATATTTTTTGTATTTCCTATTTTATTTTAAGTTTTTATACTTGAATAAATTCACAGTAGCCCCCGATTCGTACCATAAAGGGTGTAACAAAACTGCTTACTTTGTTCTCTGCACCTCTTACGTCACCTAATTTACCAAACATAAAGGGGTATCGATCACAATACCAATAAAACCTGTGGTACCCTATTTGACCTTAATCGGTTACGACTGCGTATTAACCATTTACTGAGCAAGGCTAGAAAAACTCTCTGCTCTCAGACCTCCCAAATATTATCCAATACTTCATAACTTGGAACTTCAATTACAAAAATATATACATTTCTGGATAAACAAAACATGACATCAAATTCGACAAACATTTAGGTTAGGCTAACTATACTTATCCACTACTTCATTAGCTTGTTAATTCAGAAGTGTTTCAATCTATCTGTGATCTCCTAGACTTTCACTTATCATTTTGGTTCTAGAAGATTTTAACGATTTCATGGTTAATTATGGTTTAGGTTCTAATCTTATTATCTCCACTTTTCCTAATTTGTATATTTTATTTTATTTATTTCCTTTATAATGTTTATAAATTTATTTCATTACAATAAAAAAATTGTATCCTTGTTAAAGGGGTTGTACTTTACCTAAATTAATGGAAACCCGTCTAGGTATTTTATGCATAATAATCATACATTACTTGTGTTATTTCCTATTTCCGATAAATTCAAGAATGAGTCCTACGATTATTGGTTTGCTGATGTTGATAGGGCTGGGTGAGACAGTGACAACTCTACCAGGGCATCTCCATACATTAAGCTTCTAACTAAGTGAGGCGTTGTGGTATGAAATTAATTAACCAACTAACTAATTAATAATTAAATTAGCCGAGGCTAAGACAGGTGAACCCTAGCTAGCCAATTAACCACCTCCCAAGTTCCAGCGGCTTACCTTAATAAGACCATTGTCTGTTAGCTTTCTCCTCCAGCTTCCTTGTTCTGGCTTCCTCTCCTTCCCCTTTCATCGCTATCAAATGATGTTTTTCCAATATTTTTTTTTGTTAGAATATCGATTCATTTCTGATTCGAGTTTTAGAGAAGTGAACGTGAAGTTGATGTATGCTCCTAATAATCATTTATTTATATTTAAGAAATAGGAGTTTATTAATTGATATATTTAATAATTAATTAAGTTTTTAAATATATAAAATACTATAATAAAAAAAAATAATAACGTTCTGATTATGGGGTTCCATTTGGAAAGGTTAATTATAAAAAATAAAGAAATGTTCAAAACACCTGGATCACTACGAAACCTGTTATAAATATATACTGACTTCATATAAAGTGAATAATATATCAACAATTGGAGAAAGTGGAATAATATTGTGCATAAATTTCCCCATTTTCTGCGCCCCAACCCGCACGGCCGTCACGTCCCTTAACAATGGACTAAGAAGTAACCCTTGACACATCTAATCAAAATCAGTAAAACTGCCTCTTGTAATTTTTTTTTTTTAATATTACTTACTTTCAAATATTAAATAAATTAATAATTTTAACTAGCGTGTTGTGTATAACTAAGACCAGTTAAACATTTTTTAAAATAATCAGGTTACAACACATCTTGATGTGTCCGTAGCCCTAGGTCAAAGACAGCCCTTTCACTATCATAAACCATCTTAAACCCAAAAGACCTTCTCAGGTAGTTAGTTGATAAAAAAATATATCATCAAAACTATATATTATAATGTTTTCTATATTAACATAATAAACAACAAACTAAAATAAATCTCATAAGGGATTTATTTATTTATTTCTAGCTGGGTAGATATATTTTGTCTAGGTTTATCGCCGCGCCTTGAGTTACTGTTGTGGATAGAAGAGTATTGGCACAATTAATTAATTAAATGGTGCCCGCCTAAAAGGGGTGTGTTTTCTGGACGTCCTGTTTGTTTATGTGTTTGTCCCCCAGGTTCGATATTGTGGTTTGGGCTTTTAGTTGTTCTACCCTCTGTTTTCTTGTTGATTTAGTGCCTTGTGATACTACTTACTAAGCTTAGAAGACCTTTTGCTGCAAAGTTGTTTTTAAATATTTAATAAATAATAGTTGAGTGTTTGCGGCTTTAGCGCACTTTCTCAGCCTCCACTGGCTAATCATTACCAGTGATCACATCGTTCATCACATTACCAGTGATGCGGCGAGATGGATGCGCTGGGATCTCTTGAGCTCTACTCTACCCCTCACACGTGGGGGATAGAGTGGGCTCAGGGATCCTCAGGTCGGTTGTGTAAATATTGTATATATTATTTTATCATTATGAAGCTATCATTGAAATAATTATTTATTTTTCATACAGATAGTTTGATAATGTTCATCTTGTCTATTCCTGTGTTTATATATATTTTAAGAGTTTTATTATTATTATTATTTTTTATTTATTTATTTTTTTTTATTTTAGTATGTATGAGATCATTCATCACTATTACCTATTGCCCACACCTGTGTGGCAGATTGTAATTACTGAATATGTCTTGTTGATTTTTTTTTATTGTCTATATCTGGCTAAATTGCCTTGAAACATGGCAGAATGCACAATACACTGCCAGACTGGGCCCGCGCATTGTGGACGTATCCAATCACGTATTTGAGGAGAATGTCAACAGTTGCTATTTGTCGAAGAGATTAGCCCCTCCAGCGAGGCAGGCGGTCGCGTTAAATCTAAATGATAAGGTAGCATCAGTATGCATGAGCTGAGTGCCTCAGGACGGGGCCATGGCGGGCTGGAATTGAAAACGGCTGCCAGGCCGTCCCATCTGTAGTTAGTATGTCGTCTATCCATGTATCTTTGTATTTTCTTTTCTGTGTCATCATACTTATTCGTCACAAAGTAAATGGTGTTAGTATCTGTGTTGTTATTGGTTTGTTTGGTTATCTTAATAACAGATATTGTGCTAAGGAAGTTCTTTGTTCATAAAATTGTAGCTTAAACTACTGTATCATTCTTCTATCAATTAAATCTAACTTATTATCCCCCTTACTTATTAGACCCATTTAAAGAAAAATGTAGGGATGGGAGCAGCAAGAGAACGTATTACTGAAAATGTCAAACTGAAAGAAATAAAAATATATATATA
>NW_027107309.1:1372453-1375140 GCF_000696795.3 Halyomorpha halys | reverse complement strand
TTTAATTTTTATTTTTTATTTTTTTTTTTACGATTACTTTATGTTCACCCACGCCCAAATAAAACTGTTTTGTTTTTTAACGAGGAATATCAACTCAATTTATTTGTGGTTTAGCACTTATAACTAAATTTGGTATGAACTACAATAATGCACTCGGATTTTTCATCACGCTTTAAAGACACAAATAAATAAACTATTTTTCTACGGCACATATTTTGGTTCAGTATTTTGACCGACTATTATAACCAGATATTTTCTTAAATGAATTGAAGGATAAAGTCCTCACTTTACATAAGCTTAATATGCCCCAGGGGATCTCCTGACACGCTGAATCCGATCTCTGACTGCAGGTACCGAAAATAAAATTTACATTATTGCCGTACACGAACTGAATTCCAAAGTAATCTGCCCCCATGCCCAGCTAAGCTGCTGCTTCATGTTTCAGTTATCGCATGTCTGAATAATTCTAATTTATAGTAAAGTACATATAAGTTTTACTTATGTGAGATTAAAACACTATTTAATTTTTTGGTTTGGATTGATTCTTCAATACGACAAGATTTGTAAGTAACTAATGATTAATGTTCAGAGCAATGAATATTTTTTGCACAATATAAATTGGCTTGAGTATTTTTTTTTTATATATCATTCCTCACTGCTTTGGAAGTTAGATTTTTCTTGTGATCGAAATGGCCTGCAGGTACTTTGTATTCATGAGGAATATTAAAGTCCGTCTTTCATATATTTTATCTTTCAAGTTCACTTTATGAGGTCCAGTCCACTTATTTTTTATTTCAATCGGGTCGATTTATTATTTAATTGTAAGCTGTTTATCTGATGCACATTCGATGCTCTTTAGTTTCCATCCTGGAATATGCAATATTTTTGTAACAATTTTCGTTATAAAAATATTGATGAAATACTTTACAGTGGTGCATAGTACATTTCTAATTCCAATTCCTGTGATGCAGTACTTGTCCACTAACTTTACAAATATGAAAAATGCAATTAAATGTTCTCTCTTTTACGAAAATCACAACTTTTCAATTCAATTTTTGACCGAATAGATTGAGGTGTAAATTCTATATCTATTCAGTCAAAAAAGTAACTGAAAAGTTGTTATTTTCCTAAAAGAGAGAACATTTAATTGAATTTTTCATGTTCGTAAAGTTAGTGGACATGTACTTAGCATCACCGTGAATTAAACCATCGATATCATAAGTTTGACCAACTTATTTTTTTATATTGACAACTTATATTTTGTCTTTGTAGATTGTTGCACTTACAACCTTATCTTATTATCTTAGGCTATGCATTTGTATTATCCATGTTTTCAATATTAATTGGACTAAATTCAAGCAAATCACTATACATCAGTTAAACTCTATACCTCCATTAATTTTATTTGCTCTGTGAATGTCAACCATGAAAGGTCACTTCTTAATTGAGATATATGTATACAATTTCTATCTAAATTATAGGATCACCAAATCTAAATCTACAGCGTATAAGCTAAGCTGAGGTGACACCCATATTTGAAATATTATCTATTTATATTTTATTGTTTTTATCGATGTTTACTGTTTTTATATAAATTATGCAGTATGGTTATTGCCAATTGATGAACATTATGTTAATTATTTAGGTTGTTTATGTTAAATTTGTTAGTCATAATTACTTTTTTTTTCTGACCTCTTGGTATGGAAATTATTAAAAACGATTTAGTATACAGCTTATTACAAGATCAAAGACTTCGATTAATTTTAATTGCATAGTAAAAAAATAACAGTCTATTATAATCTACCTTACCAATTGTCTTACAATTTTTTCTCATGAGTTAACGTTAATATTATTTTTTTACTAGTTCTCTAAATTTTATTATTGAATATCATTTACTGATTTTATTATTTAATATCATGTACTATTTTTGTTTCATTTAAATCTATGCTCGGGTTTTCTTTTAACAAATGGAACAGAATTAGAATAAACACTACGTTATGTGAATAATTCTAGAATGTAGCCAGAATTTTCTTTACATTCTTCCTCTTATATTATTTAATTACTAGGTCTCTAAATTTTATTATTTATGTACTATTTTTGTTTAATTTAATATACCCTAAAATGTTTCGAATTTACTGAAAAAATTAAAGAGTATTGTGAACTAGAAGTTATTTATTGTTTTGATAGGACCTATTCAAAATAATAAAAAAAAAACATAAATTACTTAAATATTTAACTAAAACTTCAAACAAATAATTTTTATTTATTATTATTTTTTTAGGGGGGATTGAGCTAATTTCTGGTATATATATTGTAATTATAGCAAAGCTTGAGGAATTCACTGTTTCTGTTCTATTTTTCTGAAAGAAAAAACTTTCTGCATGATCAATAAAATATTCTGTTCTATTTCCAAAGAAGTCGAGTTCTTGTTTTTTTTTTTTGTAAAGTTTCGTTCCCGTTGAGTAATTTATGAATCAACGTTGTCATCCAAGAAATTCATCCATATCTCTAAATAGTATAGGGGTTTTTTTTTAAGGCCGATAGAACTTGAAATTGTAAAAAATAACACAAAAAATTAAATTGTAATCAAATTTTTTTTTTTATTCGAAAGATCAATACGTGACATTAACATTTGAAAATGATTTCGGGCATATGGGCACCGCGGCTGTTCTTGACGAAGCGCATTC
>NW_027107309.1:1371398-1372083 GCF_000696795.3 Halyomorpha halys | reverse complement strand
TTCGAATAAAAAAAAAATTTTGATTACAATTTAATTTTTTGTGTTATTTTTTACAATTTCAAGTTCTATAGGGCTTAAAAAAACACCCTATACTACCGTTAGCTATGCTTCGTTTTTATTTTAACAAATGGAACAAAATAAGAATAAATAAATACGTTATGTGAATAATTCTAGGATGTAGCCAGAATTCATCAAACCCCCATCAAAATCAAATGAGCAATCCATGACAGTCCATTGTCCATACTCTTATGATACACTACATCATGCTTGTATTGCTCCTCATCTTATCAAATTCTTTAAAATCTAATCAAAACACTTCAAAAATCAACCTCAACCTTTGGCCCAATCTCTATCATTGCAGTGTCTGAATATTCCCATGAACGATTATTAGAATTCCTAAATTATTTGAGTCAGCATCTCTACTCAGTCAATCCAATTCGGTCGAGGTGGAAACGGTGAGAACTTGGCTACTTGGCTTATCGTGGTTGAGAATTAATATAGTTATTTGGATAATAGCAAGACAAATGGGCTCCATTTCATCACGACATGGATTCATCGTGTCTTAGAATTCAGGAGGAAGTTAAATTCATTTTAAATGTGTTACTTTATTAAGCAATTAGGTAGAATATGGTTTTGAAGTTTTCTTCTTCTTCCTAAGTATTCTATTCTTAGACCAAACGCATAT
>NW_027107309.1:1362410-1371268 GCF_000696795.3 Halyomorpha halys | reverse complement strand
TTTTAATTTATTTATAATATCTGTAAAGTACACATAAATTATTTGTTTCTGCTTTAAAATTGACCAGTTATCAGCATTATCAGATTAATTATAGAAAGATGTAAGAACAAAGTTGTTATAACTAAGAAAATTCTTCTTATAATAAGTGATGTGTATTTTAACAAGGTTAAAGAACAGAACATCGTCTCCGACCTTTTTGGAACGAACTTCAGGTCCCCGACCCATCGGAGGTATTCATAAATTCGTAAAAAAAATTTGTTTTTTTTTATTGTAATTTTTCTTCAAAGGAAGAATTTTTTAAATTTTATTTTGGTTCTATATTTTTGGAAGGTTTCTTTTTTTAATTTTTTTTTTTTGTATTTGCTTTACAAATAAATGTTTCGATCCGAGCCAGAGTTTCTTTAGTTTTGTTTTTTTTTGCTAAGCTTTCCTACAAAGAGACAAAGTCGATTTGAGGTGGCTCAATAAAGACCAATCTGCAAAAATTATATAGAAAATATTAATAAAGTAATGGACCGTATAAAAAATGCCCGTTTTCAACTAAATATTTGTAATATTATTTCTTTAATATAAAATACAATTAATACTCATACCATTGTTATATACCGTCACAAGCCATCTGGTAGCTAATTGATCGATCCTACGCTGATAACATTATTTGGGATGGCTGTCAAAGAACTCTTAGACCGCAATTTCAACTTCCGCTAAATTATCAATTTTTTCCCTTGAAGGATATGGTCCGTGGATCGAAACAAGTAGTATTCCGATGGAACGAGGTCTGGACTACATGGTGGGAGAGGCGGGAGTTCGTACCTTGAAATGAAGTTCTTTTAACTTTTCTTTGTTTCAACGGGTAGTGATTGCTGACCGCTGAGGAGTAAGTTCTTGAGGGACCAGTCTATCCTCTTTTTCACCTTCCCCATGGAGAGTAGATGGCGACTAACTGTATCTTTCGACACACCACACTCCCTGGCAAGTTCACGATTACTTTTGGTCAGATTTGACTCAACAGCTTCCAGCAGAACCTCAACAATATCCATTAATGGTCACCTGGAGCCTTTTTCCTTTCCAACATCTTTTCTCCACTGCTAAATTTTAAAGACTAACGCCACACAGTAAACTGGTCAAGACCACCAGGCCCTTCATATTCTATAATTTCACGTGTTCCTTCAGCAACTGTGATATTTTTTCCAGTAATACCTTAGATTTGTGAGAATTTCATAGAACACTGTCATGTTTCTTCTTTGAAACAAATAACTAAACTGAGGCTTTTTTTGAAGAAGTCGAATGGGATTAAACATGCCTAGAGAATGCTCCAAATGGATTATTAAGTATTAAATAGGATTTAAATATTTACAGTCCTTTAAAATCTTGAATTTAATAAAACTATTTTTTTAAATTTATACCCCCCATTAAAATAACATCTAAAACACATTCATGCCTATTTACGTAAGATATAATAACAAATGGTATTGACGAGATTCTTGGGACTTACAAAGATCCCCTTAGTTTTGTCAGTAGTAAACGAAGCATGAATCAAGGAATAATTAGTCTTTTTTCTATTAAATGCATTCAAAATTAAAAAAAATATTAGAAGGTTTCTTGTAAACGGATTAAGGATTTTTTCATGCTGGAACTGCTAATCCCCCCAACCTGGAGGCTGTTTGCAGTGTTTCCATCAACCTCCCTTCACCTTCCTCCCAATGTCGATGGTGGAAAAAGCCCTCGCCGGAAGTGAAAACAGAGCCAGAGGAAACAGCATTGTTCCGGTGGTGCCTATAAGCCGACGGGCACTAATTGATGCCCCCACTTAGCCCTGCCCAGTTTTTGTCTCTACTCTAAAAGGGGGCCTTTTATCCGTATCTACTCCCACTCCTCAGTCCCAGACCTTGTTCAAACTATCCGCTTAGGTAGAATAAGCATACTATTCATTATAGGGGCGCTGCATTCAAGTTTTCTACAGAAACTTTAAGGGAGGTTTTCAAATAATGGCTAATTTTCCTGACTCAATAAAAATATAAAAATTGTTGATGTATTATAGTTAGCTCTTTGATAAAACTACTAACAAGAAAAACTGGAAAGCTAAATCTACTACTAATTTGAATTTTTTACCCCGGTCAAAATGATGGCATAGCAAAGACCACGACAACGATAAATTGGACTTCATAAAATCATATCCATTTATTAATTTCAAGATAGCATTTATTAAAGATTCACTCATTGTTAAGGTTTCCATGGTGAAATAAAAACAGTGGCTAAATCTGTGTAGACAAGAGGTGTTACGGTTGTCATGAGAAAAACAAAACACGAGCGATATGTTCAGACGAGTGGGTTTTGTTTTTTTGGTGAAGACGACAGTTTTGATTTTGGGAACACGTATGTTCAGACGAGAAGGTTTTGGTTTTCTGAAGGTGACAGTTTCGTTTTGGAACACGTTACGATTGTTCAATGTGAAGTGGTAATAGTTTGAAGGCCCTCTGTCTTTACTGTTTGAACAGGAATATCACCATATGAGAAATGTCATCTTATATGTTTTGTTTTTCAAAATTATGGTGTTCTAATTCAATGGACGATCATTAACACTGGAAGTGGGGATATTGTGCAGTGGCGTTTTTTCAGCATGTACTGGATAAGAGGATACTAATGTAAATATAGTTATTAAGGTTAAGCATTTAAGTTAAAGTTATGGCAACCTATAAGTTTTAATTGTCTTATTAATTGATAAGTTTTTTTTTCCTTTTTTCATTCTCTGTATATATATTTCATATTATTATTAAACTTTTGTACATATAGTTCTGCTGTTCTTTCTCTGCTTTCAACTTGTTAATTTACTCATGTTTTTTTGTTGTTGTTCACGGAATATTACGATAATTCAACAGGTGGGTAGGTAACATTCCTGGGTTTTCTGTTATCTTCATGTAAAGGTCATAATTCAGCAATTGTTTATATAGTGGTATAT
Source organism: Halyomorpha halys (assembly GCF_000696795.3). Taxonomy (NCBI): domain Eukaryota; kingdom Metazoa; phylum Arthropoda; class Insecta; order Hemiptera; family Pentatomidae; genus Halyomorpha; species Halyomorpha halys. Next base: position 1,368,309 of record NW_027107309.1, on the reverse strand, counting down.
TTTAGCTATATTGTGGGCATAATGCTTCGGGGTTTTCGTTATTTCCAAGAAAAAAAAATAACGTGGTGCCTAAGGAGTAATTCTTTATTGTTTTATCTTTTTTTCCTTTTGTGATTATATTTATTTTTTTTTTTATTATTTTCCTTTAATTCACCCCTTTCTCCCCTGAGCGTGGGCAACTATAAACGATAAACATACAACTAAGGATAAGTCAAAATTTGCGGTTATATCATTTTACAACGTTAAATACATTTATTCCATAATATACTGGAAATAAAATATAAAAAAGAGGACATTTACAATATCGAATCACGAAAATAGTAATTTAAAGTTTACTTACCTCTTGCTTTTTTCTTTACGTTCGGCTTGTATGAAAGTGATAGCAATGAATCTGGTGTCCAATTGTGATGTTTAGGATTTGAGGGCTGCCAAAACATTTTAGGGGTTCCGAAAGTTTTAAAAATTTAGGCTACTTCTTAACCGACATTCTACAAATCAAGAAAACAAAAATTAAAAGGGAGAAAATTGATTTCTGGACGCGAGTTGAAACGGAAGTGGGGACAATGCCGGTCAATTCTGGAAGGCAAATTTTGATGTTATGATAAGAAAGTAGGATTTTAGAAGAGATTAACAACCCCGGCAGTGCTGTTCCGATTAGTGAGCTCCTATACTCATATTCTCCTATTACAATGAAAACTAATTTCCCGCTAGAGTTGACTTAGGAAATGGCTGTTTTTTTTTATTTTTAAAAAGAATAATTATTATTCTGGAACTAATAATTTTTGCCTTAGCCTTTAAGAGGGAATTTTCATTGTTAATAAGATTTAAACACTTTTATATCATCTTCAGAATTTTAAATTCTGTAGGGCTCATTTTTATTCTATGTGGTATATTTTAAATGATCCTCAGATATTTTTTTTTATTAAATTTTAGGATATTTTTAAACGTAAACACTTTTACCCACATGTGTGGGGGGATTCAATTTTTTTTTTACCCGATTACAAAACTTCGATTTTTGAAAATATTAAATTAGCGTGAATATTTTTTTAAATTTCAGCAGTAATTTACTCATTAAATAAGATGTTCTAACTATAACTATATTTTAGTTATTAAAATTTACTATTCTACTAATTATTAAATTTTTAAATTAAAATTAGTAAATTAAAATTTACTATTATCTTGCATTATCTTTATTGAACATAAGGATCGTAAGACGTTTATGGCCACATACCAACGGACGCTTTCCATTAAACGTTTACTATTACGTTCCTATACTATTATATTCCAGTAACAAGAATCATCCAATTTAAGTGGTTTACGTTTTGTATCGTACAATATACAAGCATTTTTTAAACGATCAGATTCAATGTTCCTAGAAGTGTATAGTTTTGTGTTATTTGTGAACAATCTTTAGTATTATTAAAATTTTGTTTAGCCAATGTTTAATAATTTTTGAATTGGCATAATCGGAACATTTCCTTCTTTTCGAAACATCCGATACTTTTAATCGATTTATCATCATTTCAAGTTTTAAAAGCTCTCCGTTGCATATAAAAGAGAAATATATCAAATTCGGAGAAGCTTTTAGACAGAAGGAGCCGGTTAGATAGCAATTAGGCCTGAGTTGCTGGAAGCGGCATTAATAACAGCCTCCCCCCTGTAGGTCCTTCTTCTGCTAGTTGTTCCTCAACTTCTTCCTATTCAATCAGGAAGGCTCTCCTCTCTCCCGAAATAAAAGTTGTTAATTACCCTGAGGACCCGCTCTCAAGTAGTAACTAATTAGCATATTTTGTACTTGCTAAAGTCTTGGCAAACAGCTGTGTTCTGCTAGGTCCCACCAGCACTCCGGCGCTTTTTTATTTGTGCTATTTATTTTGTTTATAGATTAAGTTTTCTATTTTTTTAGTGAATATTATTCATTGGAAATATTTTTTTTTTTTACTTAACCCTTGCATTGGAATACTCACTCTTTTTTTTTTTTCGGCCAAGACTCCCATTGGAGTCCTATACTGCCTAACCGTAGTTGGGGGTCAAAAGTTCTTCATTTTTTGGGACCACCACTCAATGAAAAAAGTCAACGTCCCAGGCCGGATTCGAACCGGCACCGCCAATAGATATCAAATTGGTATGACTGTGTCTTAACCACTGAGCTATGGGCGGCCCCACTCTTTTCTTCTTGTTCACCGTTGTTTTATTTTCAATGTTATCTATATAATTGGCAATAGAGCTCAAACAGTGCTGTTTCACATTAATCCCTTTAAATAAATATCTGTAGAATTTTTTTTATCTTAAATGATGAAAGATGAATATTATAACAACAAATAAAAAAAAAAAACATAATTTTTTTTTTAATTTACAATGTCAAAATCGTACACGATTGTCAAAAAGGTACTCTTATGGTACAACAATATCTTTAAATTAGTCGAGTACTATTTGTTTTTACGGTTTTATCTTATTAATTAGAAACTTACAAATGTAAACAGAATATTACAGAAATATACAATACAGAAAAAGTCAAGAAACACAAAAATAAAATTCAAAAGTACTAAAGTTTTGAATCACATTTGTGACACAGTTTTACTTCGAATTCTTAACATGTTAGTTTTTGACTCTAAACAATGTTTTAAATTAATATAATATAATAAATTCTATATGTTTTTCCTTTTTAAGCTTGTCTACCTGTTAAGCTGGCTTCCTGCTTGGTGTATTTTTGCTCTCTTACTCTATAAGAAATATAGTTGTAGGATACTGACAATCGATATTTTGACAACATTGTACGCTGAAAATCCACATCTCGGAAATTGCTATATTAAAAAAACCAAAACCAACGCTGTCTCATCGTTGAGCAGAAATACACTGAGACCGTTAAGGTCTTTTTGACTACACCGGTAGAACACCGCCAGCTCTGTTTGATGATTTAAAAGATGAAATCATGGAAGTCTCTCAGATTAGTGCTCCAGTTTAAGAGTTAATTTTTTTATCAAAAGTAAAATCATAGGTAAAGAGAACATCTTTTTTAAATTTATTTATTGCTATTTACAACTGTACATTATAATACATTTAGTAAATTTGATGGCAGGTAAATTGGAGTGTTACTACCCAATAGTAGCACTCTAATGACGTTTTACATTATCTTTTTAGACCCCTCGGAGGATTGTCAGGAATGGAAGAGTAGGCAGGGTTAGAAACTAGAGGGTTTGGTTAGGGAGTTTATAATGAAAGGAATGATATCTGGTTCGGACTTGATCAGTTACCTATGGATCATTAAGGTCTTTATGTATGATTTTATTCGTGACAAAGTAAGGAGCATTGAGGATTTTACGAAGGATTTTGGATTGCAATGATTGGATACGAGAGGAATTCGAAAGTTTAGTGGTGCCCCAAGCTCAACTCCTTATACCCAAATTGGCCATATTACACTCATGTAAATTAGTCTTTTTGTAATGAATTGGAAGTTTAGAACATTTGTCCTGTAAGTGCTGTAATAGTCGAAATCGACGTGCAGTTTTCATTCTTTTCAGTGTTGTGACAGGATTCCAGGTTAGTCGTTTGTCCAGATGTAGTCCAAGGTAGCGGATCTGTTCGGCTGGGATAAGATCAACATTATTAAAGGAGACTGTATGGCAGTAGGTAGGTTTACGACAAAGGGTAAAGGGGATTTGATGGGATTTATTTTAATCCTCCAATTACGACACCATTCTTCGAGGGCTATGATATGGGATTGGAGGGTTTGGAATGCAATCAAAGGGTTATTATTAACAGCGAGCACACATGTGTCATCAGCATACGTGGTGAGGATAGTGTTAGGATTCGTTGGGATCTCAGTTGTATAAACGGTTTAGAGGATGGGACCAAGGATACTACCTTGAGGAACACCAGCGGACTGAGAATAGAGGGATGAATGTGGTTTACTTGGAATTATCTATTGATGAGAAAGCAAAGGATGATGAGAAAGTGAGAAAATCTTAAATTAAAGTTGAAACGGGTATGTAATAGTCGGTATGTAATAAATTAGACCCTTACTGCAGGAATGAATTCTCAAATCTGCTTCATCTATTTAAACTTGACTAATGTGTTGGTAAATTATTCGGAGTAGATTTGAGGGTGTGGATCATGTGTTTATGTATCAATTACTTATTTTGTTATGTTATTAAAATCCAAGATTGGATGTAGTTATCAATAACAAGTGTTGTGACAACGGTTGTACTGTGTTACACTTGTCGAATTATTATAAACCTTTTCAAACAGTTATAGGGGTTGGGAACAACCACGTGTTTAGGGGCAGCGGAAAAGCCCCTCTAACTCCACCCGTTCAAGTTCAAACTGAAAATTTCCCTCCTTCCAAGAGTAAAGTTTTCCCTTCCCCACTGGCCAGCAATCAAATATTTAAGTCCTCGTCGACTGCTCCTTTTACACCTCGATTGTTATAATTGTCTCTTGTTAACTAACCAAGGTTTGAGTTCTGACATTAAACAAATCGTTAAGAACTTTCGTATGTACACTTCCAACAATCAAAGGTAATGGACGGTTGTGATTTTATGGTGGTTGTTTCTGCCAATTTATTCAGCTATATTCTTTTAAAAAATGGTAAATAAAAAGAGATCACGGAATTTCTTATTTACGTGTACAGCTCTCAGATCAAATAATTTCAGGATTATTGTTACTGCTTACAGAACAAAATTATCCCTGATAGAAATTCAGAAATAAAATATTCATTTGCCGAAATATACATTCATTTTATTACATAATATGATTAATTAAAATTTAATTGAATCATTTGATCATCGCAAAGTCGCATTATCTCCTCCTGAGGATGGGGGTTTTCACATCTCATAAATTAAAACAGTTAAATATTTAAGTTTCCTTTGTTTTCAACAACCTTTATAGCTCTAAAAAATTCAATTTTTTGATTCTACCGACTTGGAAGTTATTTTATTAGGAAAACATCGTGATCAGTCATTGTTCTTGTCAGATATCAGTACGTTTTGATTTGTATCTAGAAAAAGGCTTTATTTTCTCTAGGAAAAGATACGTAGTTGAATTGATAAACCAATGAATTATTTTTCATAATTGTATTTATTATAGAAGGTATTTGGTAGTAAAATATTACCATGTTTTACGACCAAACACTTTACAGTCACCGCTGGCAAAATGAAAAATTTTAGATTGTTAATTAAAAAATTGTAATTCAACCAGAATTCACTTACCGTAATTCAATATCAATATTGTGAGAGTAGGTATTTCATTGTTAAGGCACTGTACGTATCAAAAAGGGGTATCAATGCTTTGGTGGTATCACAACTTTCAATTCCGAAAGTAGCCGAGTTTCTCCAAATACCTATCAGATCAGAAGTGTGAATAGTGTCTTGTTTGGTTAGGTTTGAACAAATGTATATTTCAATGGTTCTGTTTGGAATCTATTATCATACATTACGAAGTTTATGCATCATAATTCATTGTAAACTCATTGTGTCATTTTAATGTTTATAATACTAATTGTATAATGTTGAATAATCTGTAAACTCCTGTGTTCTGTTCATGTAATTATAAAAATAAAGTCATTTCATTTAATTTGCTTACTTTTTTATTTTGAGAGAATGGGTAGCTCAATGGTAAACCACTGTGCTACTAACTCCAAGGACATAGGTTCGAATCCAGCTGTGGCAGATAATTATTTTCTGTTTCACTGTAACCATGAGTCAGCGAGTTCTCCCTTAGACTCCGTCTAGTGAGGATCGCGGTCTCCCTTTGATGAGAAACAATACAGCTATTGTGCAGTCAGTGTTTATATTTTGAGTGGCTCTCTACAAGTCTACAAGCGATAAGTCAAAGTTTCATTTATTTAAGTTATTTCTTTTCTTTGCGAAGTATATATATTTTATTTACTATCCCTCTTTAT
>NW_027107309.1:1355231-1356483 GCF_000696795.3 Halyomorpha halys | reverse complement strand
AAAAAATAAATAAAATTTAACGAATATTAGCAAAATTAAATAAAATATAAATGGCGTTGATGACCAATGAAGTTTTGCGCCACTAAACAACCAAACAAACAAACCATGAGTCAGCCCTGTGGATTCGAAGAATGCCCGGGGTCCACCCAGCCTCATCAAGTGGGTTCCCTTAATTGGGTAAAAATCTGGCGGGACTTCTAACCAAATCACCTCCTTGCCACAACCGTTGTTATAGCAACACTTCCTTACAAATCACTGCACCTCGAACCCTTCATGTTAGTTTTTAGTGATACAGATTTAATTTTGTATACCAACATTATTATCTTAAGAAAACAAATGTCCTAATAACTTTATGTCTTTCAATAATTTGTGAAATTAGTCTTTAAAAAACCAGTGATCCCAAAAACGTTTTGGGTTTCATACCAGTTCATAGAAAATTTCAGTTACAATGTTTTGCGACCGACTGCTTTACGCTCTTAATTGACTTCATTAATATAAATGTGATTGCAGTTCTTAAGAATTAATATTTTTCTTATAGCTCCTAGTGTCAGGAAAATTAAATAATAATTATTACTAAATTACCTACAAAAAATATTTAATGCAAAATCTTCTCTTCAGATTAACAAAAAAGTATGAAGCTTTATGAATTTCGCAGAAGATATAAGAGCGCTTAAGTGTCAAACTGTGATTTTGAATGTAAAGTATTTTTATAAATTGAGGAAATTAGTCATGTTAATGGGTAATATTATATCATTGATTAAAAATTTTCTTGAACAATCATTAAATATTTTGGGGAATAAACAAAAAAAAATTAATGACTATAACCAATTGGGGCAAAAAAGAATTAAACTTATTTAATTTTGTGAAGCGGTCTGGTTGAACGATCCTGGTCTTGTAACACTCGTTTTTGACTTTAAAACTAGAAACCCTGTCAGCCGAATCCACTTTGGAATGTTTAATTTAAAGTAGGACGAATTCTTCTTGGCTACAATGGTGTTAATAATCCTTTAGAAAGTTTTAAGGATAAAGGCTTAAGTGGTTAAGTCTACTCTTTCGAAAGAGTTCAAAGTTATTTCGAAGCAATTACACCCTATTTAAATTATTTAAAGAATTAGTTTAAATTACAGTCGATGGTTATCGTTTAAATGAAGTCATTATTTTAGTCTAAAAACTCAACCTCCCAAACTGTACCAAATAATAGTCCCAATTAATTTATTTATTTATTCTTCTAAATATAAATAAATTTAATAAA
>NW_027107309.1:1348591-1353996 GCF_000696795.3 Halyomorpha halys | reverse complement strand
AATTTATTAAAAATAAATTAGTCAAGTAACCAATTACTCTACACCATTCCTTCTGAAATTGAGTGAATAATAATAAGAAATATGTTTCACAAGAAGAAATTAATTTCTCATAATAATAAATCTTGACTATATTTTTTAATTTTTAATTTTAAAGTAAATTGTATCCATAGCGTATGGACAGTATTGTGCTCCATCAGCCTGATTCATTCCATGACAGTCTTTAGTGAACCATGAAAGGGTATGTTAAATGACTTTTTTTTTTTTCACTTTTTGGTCATGTTTTAACAAAGATTTTATGATTTTACTTAATAGTTTTATAACGTAAAAATTTGAACTAATACATGACAAGCCTATATTAACTCTGCTGAATGGAGGAGTCAGACAGACTCGAGTGGTAAATAGGACCTCCTGACTGAGGTGGGTTTTCTAACTACAGGTGAAGAAGATAAAGTGAGTTAAATTTGTTTCCATCACGCATGCGTATTCGTGCTTAATTCTTCATTTTGTTTTCTATATATTCTCTTCGACTCTCTCCCAACGCCTACCGTTATTACTGTTATCAAGATTTTTTTTTTTTTTCCTTAATAAATATATACTTTTTAATAAAATATACTCTTCTAAACTTTTTTCTATCAGACATATATCTATAAAATGCCGCCAATTGCATATTAATGTATTTTTAAAATTTCGTTTGATGTAACAAAGAATCAAGACTGCGTGTAATTTTGAACCAACCTGATTTCATGAAACGGATCCAAAATATATGTATTTTATTGTTTTATGTATTTGTTTCTTTTAGAATTGTTTTATTTTTTTTCTTGAAAAAATATGTTTACTGCTATTATATTGTAATCACTTTTTAACTATCAATTAATTTTGTTATCTTAACTAATTTAATTATTTTAGTTAACTACTTAGCTTTGAAGTACCGTCATATTTCTGTTCTTGCAATTAGATAATCTGATAAATAAAAAAAGTCTGTTATGATTAGTAAGTACAACGTAAAATTATAAGTGACTTGAATCAGAAAATAAAAAAGAAGAAAAACAACGTGAAAACAGTTTATTGAAACATTGAAAATGCCTTTAATTTTCCATTAATATTGCTTTTATATTTTTCATCAATTATGTCATCAACATATTGATATTTTTTGCTATATTTGTTTATTATTTGAATATTATAATATTATTATATCCTTGAGTGATAAGATCGGAAGCTGTAGAGGTCATCACTTCCACCATACTGCTATGTTCTAGTAGCAGATTTAGTTGGGATGCCAGGATAATCGCTGAAGGCAATTATCCAAAAATAAATTAATTAATTGATTATAAATTGAGTCCTAAAAAACTATTATTATAATTGGATTCCTTTCCAAAGGCTGTTTTTGTGTTTACCAGTTTACCAATTAAATACCTTTATATTCATAAAATGTTCTTACCATTGATCATATAGGATAATAAAGAGTGATATATTGGGTTATATAATAATATATAAACTACATAAAGAAACTATGTATTTATTTACAATCTGTTATTATGATTAAAATAATTCAAATGATTCAGATAAAGGTTGCCATAAAATATAAATTATTACATGATTACTTATTAGTTAATTTATACTTATAGCTGCTGATGCCGTAGGTGTCTTCTGTTTCATCAGGGATGTCCAGGTTTCCTGGCCTCCGTTTGGTCGAAGCGCATCCTGCTGACTGTCCTCCTGACAGTCCTCACTCGTCTGAGCCTTCCTCTTGAGCCTGCCTCCGTCTAGCCCTTGCGGTCGAGTGTCCCCTGTTCTTCTGTAAATTCCCTCTTGTCTTGTTCTCCCACTTCTCTTTTAGGGCGTTACCTTATTTTTAAATCTCTTCTCTGATTGGTTATCGATGTCCGAAGACTCCCGAGGCAGGCGTCCCTCTCCTCAGGGCCGAGTTGGACTTCCTGGACAAGGATCTGCCTAGTTAATTTGATTCTGGTCTCTCGTCCTAACCTATTTTCTGCTTCGATACTTAAAGGTTAGTCAATCTAATTTTCTCAGGGGCCTCTGGTAATGTGACAAACTTAATACAGATGTTTCCATATCCGAGGATGCTAAAAGCTTCCCAGAAAGATACCCTGATCAGGGGCAGATGACGAAACACCTTAATAAACGACATATTGTTGAAATCATGGCTAATTCCTCGATACATAGCAATACAGGATGCAGGTGACTTGACTATCCCCAAGTTTGCACCGCAGCCCAACGCCATCAGGAAGCCGCCGTAGCACATTCTCGCCCTCATATGTTGGCGTATCAATCTCCACAATATCTTCAATCGGACGAGGGACTCTGGTTTGGAACCTTCCATCAATGCGATGACATGGCAGATTGCCAGCCTCATACGGGATTAGAAAACAATGTTATGACATGACCAGTTGCGAAGGACGATGACAATCATCGTCAGTTTTGGAAACTTGTGCGGACCTTCGTCGACAAGAGGCAGAGTGTGCATCTCACACCCGGCGACGACCTGTCGACGGCTGAGGAACAGGCAGATCTTCTCCCCGCCAGTTATGCCGCTAGGGATGCTGAGACGACGAATAGGGCTCCCTTACCACCTCTAAGCTCATCACCATCTCCTAATGAGAAGACAATCTTCTCTACCTTCAACCAGCTTGAGTCGACGCTGCGACTTACCAAGGGAAACAGGGCATCCGTAGAGGATGGTATTCCTTATGTACTGCTTAGAATGCTGCCGAGGAGGGGTAAGGCATTTCTCCTAAACGTCTTCAACGCATGCATGAGGATATCCTACTTCCCGACCATCTGGAAGCGAGCCATTGTCGTTCCTCTACTCAATCCTGGTAAGAAGGGTGATGTGACTGAGCACTATCACCCCATCAGCCTCCTCTCGCATACAAGCAAAATCCTCGAGAGGCTCATCCTTCAACATCTGATGAAGCACTGCACCGAAGAAGCAGTAATACCACCTGAGCAGGCTTTCAGAGGGGGGGCGCGTATGAGCATCATCTGGCCAAACTGCAATCACAAACCCTGGTCACATGCAAATGAACAGGGCGACAGCATTTATATCTCTTGATTGTAGTCAGGCCTTCGAGTGTGTCTCCCATCCGCTTCTCATCCGCCAACTTGAATGATTCGTTGATTATAGCTATAATTATAAATTAAACAATAAGCAATAATGTAAGAATCATATTTTATGGCAACCATTTATTTGAATCATTTTGATCACAGTAATAAATTGTAAATAAATACTTAATCTCTTTATGTAGATTATATTATATAACTCAATTTACCACCCCTTACTATATTATATAATTAATGGTAATGATATTTTATATAAATAAAGATGTTTAATTGGTAAACTGGTAAACACAAAACAAGCCTTTGGAAAAGAATCTAATCATAATAATAGTTTTTTAATACTCAATATATAATTAATTAATTATCTTTTTTTTGGATAATTCAGCGATTATCCTGGCATTCCGACTAAATCTCAAGGCAGTACATAGCAAAGTGAAATTATGTACAATATGTTGATATCATATATACTGTACCTCATTTAGTATAATGGCTATACGAAATAACAAACAACGCTTAAGGCATACTGCAATCATGTCATGGATAGTTCAAGTAATACCACATTTTTTTCAATGTAAAAATAACGTATGAAAAACGCTGACATTGTTGCCAATACATTAGGCATATAATTTTAGAGATCAAAAAGCTCAGAATGTCTCTTATTATGCCAATTAATCGTAATAAGATTACTGGGTTTCATTTTCCTATTTGATTTATAAGGATAAAGATTTGAATAGTATAGCATTAGATATGTGGCCTATAAAAAGAATATGTAATAGAGTTATAAAGAATATACGTAATAAAATTTTAGATGTTATGGATTAGACGAGATGACTAGCTGAAATATTATTCCTTGGTCAGATATGCCCTGTGAAGGTTGGTAGCTTCTTCAATAAAGCTTTATTTTGCCCTTGTGCTTTACGACTTTATCGTCCCGACCTTAGGACTTATTACAAATTTTTATCAGCGGCATTGTATTCAATGTCTATAAAAGCGTTGTTGTTTCTTCATATGTAAAATCGTTACTTAACATCATTAAGTAGCTTATTACATTTGTATAGTGGTAGGAGTTGGGCCTTTCAAGTTGTGGATAACTTTGTTGTTGTTATTTCATATCACCTGTATTTAGAACACAAAGCAAAAAAAAAAAAAATGTATTATGATACATCATAACGTGTTACATTAACGTTAAGATGTGGCACCTGCTTGTTAGTTCACTTTGTAAATCGTTAGTTCAAATCAATAAGGTGGCTGAATTTATTATTTTATATCAGGCTAACATAAGATTTACATATCAAGGAAAGAAGTTAATCATTTAAAATATTTCAGTTTTATTAAATGAATCCTTTTGTCTAGACTTAAAGGTATAAATTATTATAATATATAATAAATAGATATTATTATAATTCAAATTTCTGAAATTTACATCTGCTTACTTAAGGTCATCTGATTGCCTTTTATTTTTATTTTTTTATTTCTTACATCCTGGTTATTTTTGACATACGGGGGGAGAGGGTTTATTTACAGGGTACCAACATATTCTTACCATAGTGGGGAACAAAGTTTTTATTTGTTGGAACCGCTATAGAAATTAAATTCAACTCCTTAGGCAGGATTTGAACTGGCGCCGCTGCAGTTCGAAGGTTGTTAAGACTTACGCCTCAACTTCTACTGCTGAAAGTGACCCTCATCAAATTATTTGTTAGACCAAGCCATAAGACTTATATGTACTGTCATCTATACACCAAGACCCCACTGGCCGGAATTCATTGCGCCCTTAACTCTTGTGATGGATAAATATAAACTAGTAATAAGTGAATTAAAAAGAACAATAACTTTAGTAGTGATCGAGCAGTTATCATTGATGTATTAAAATATGGAATTTTTCTATGAGAATAGGTTAAGAAAAAAAGATCTATGTTATATAATTTTCTCGTTAAAGGCGCCATCAATAACCTGACTGAGCCACAATGACGACCTTTGTAGGTCATCTGTCACTGGCCTCTAAAGCTCTTTTCGCTACCTCCGGCGATTGTTATGTTGACGATTAGCCTGAAGACCTATATAATATTTTCGTATTTTTCAATTTTTTTTTTAAAGATTATCTATTTTCACACTTTTTTTCTAGTACTCCAATAAAACATAGAATTATGAGTTGTTTACAACTTACTAAAATTCTATATTAGTTCTTATAGGTTAATATTTATATGATTTTTCGTCCTCAATATGACAATATAAAAATAAATAACACTCATATAGTCTCTCTCTCTCTCTCTCTCTCTCTCTCTCTCTCTCTCTCTCTCTCTCTCTCTCTCTCTCTCTCTCTCTCT
>NW_027107309.1:1345293-1348531 GCF_000696795.3 Halyomorpha halys | reverse complement strand
TATCTATCTATCTATCTATCTATCTATCTATCTATCTATCTATCTATCTATCTCTATCTCTCACTCACTCACTCTCTATGATATCCCGATTATTTTAATACATTTTTATTTTACAGGGATTTTTTTGAAATTTATAATAGGTAACGTTATAAATGAACAATGTAGAACGTATTATATTTTAAAACTATAAAAACGTTTTTATAATATTCCATAAAACTTATGCAGATCCATCAATAAAATGATTAAATACACAGATTTTATTATTTTTTGTTGCAGACACAATGATTTGCCTTGGAACATCAGGAAATTCGTTCACAATCAATTGGGAAGGTTTAATTTCTCTGACGACTTGAGGCTGGTTGAGCCTTGGTCTAAATCCAACTGGTCTCACACCGACTTGCCTCGTCTCAAAGAAGGGCTGGTTGGTGGGCAGGTAAGTCTACTGCTATTTATAATATAATATTTTTATTTAAAATAATTTATAAGAAAGTTAAACCAAACCCGTCTACTTATAACATAACGTTCTCACTCCAAAAGAAGACTAAACAATAAAAGCATCGATTCTTTTCTACCTTTCCTCCAAGGAAACAATGATAAACGGATTTGTGTAGCAATGTGACTTGGTTTAGAATTAGAGGATGCTTATACAGCATCCTAAGTTTTATTTGAATGACTTTATTCATTTTATGAGAAATAATCAGCCGTAATTAAATAATTCGTGACTCTTGAGGATTTTTCTATATCCATCAGCACTAATAACTATCACATTCCAAAAAAGGGAACTACATACAGATAAAAGCTGTACAAATGATAATGTAATAAAATTGTATGGCTTCATTTGAGATGATTATTAGACTAATAAATTCATTCATGTTTTTTTCTGTCGAAAGATGGAAACAATAATTCATATTTTTTGTATCCGTTAAAAATGTAATATTTATCATCGTTTCGAGAATCAATAGGATTTGAATTTTTTTTTTTGTCTAACATGTTAAAATTAGTTTAACTGACTGTACAATGTCGAACACTTGTACTCGTAGTATTGTTCGGGGTCTAAAAATTACATAAAAACATTTCTGCTGTTTCAGTATTATTTTTAATTTCATCATTATTCTGAGAAAATGTTGCTAGTTAAAAGCCATTCACCTTTATTAAAAACTATTAAATTTACAAGAATAATTTCTTCATATTTATTCTAAATGGTTATTTATTACCATAAACTGATAATTATTAAATTGAATTAATAAATTATTAAATAAGTAATTAATAAACTGAAGTAGTTATTTCAAAATAAATTAATTTTATTGTTTTCAACAATTTATTCTCCTCTCCTTATTAGACACTAGTTAATATATTTTGTTTCTTTAATTGTAGAAGACAGCAAATAGTTCGAAGGGGTATAAGGTCTGTTTCTTTAATTTTAAGATATGTTTGGGCTAATACAGACTAAAATTATAATTTTTATAGAATATAAATAATTTAATTTTAGAAGTATTTTCAATAAATACTCACTATCTCATCAGAAATAACTTGAAAATAAAATTGTTGGTTCGTTTAGTAAAAAAAATTTTTTAAAATGTGATGCTAAGCTTGCATCACACAACTTTCACTAATTACCTACAATTTTCGTGTTGATTGGTGGATTCGTGTTATCGCATTTATTATGACTTGTGAAAAAAAAATCACCTACAGATTTTTATTTGTCTGCTGCTATAAAAATTCGTATTTCAGAGTTTATCGACTTGTAAATAACGAATATCAGATTACTTAAAATTTTCCAAAATGTACTTCGCCATTCATATAAACTATGATAGTTCTGTTTGGTGTCATATAAATATTTAACATTATCAAAGAGAGAAGGGTTGGCATAATTGAACAGTAGATGGAGTGGAGACGTTACTCGCTATTTGCCTACGGATGGTGACAGTAACCACGAGTACATTACTCAGACCGCAAACGTGTGAGTGGTATCCATGTCCAACGCTCGTCTTCGAGGCTCCTCCAATACTCTTTAGAGGAGTTATATCAGCATTTGGAGATTGAATGAGGTATTAGCCTGGACAGATTTAGATTTAATACCTGAACCTGTTCAGTCAAAAAAATAATTTAAATGCTGTGATTTTCCTAAAAGAGAGAATCTTTAATATATCTTTCCTGATATGATGTTTTTATATATATTTGGATTTGGAGATAAGTAGATTATTCGATGGAAATACACGTTTGAAGGCCCTCTAAGTCCAAATAACGCAAGTCTTAATTAATTATTTATTACTTTATAAGTCATATTAATATATTTTTGAAATTTCATTTAGGTAATAGACATAAGCCTGGATGTTATAACAGGTTTTTCGCTTTTTTGATATTCTCAAAAACAGCCCAAATGCTTTTAATTAAACTAGATATATCAATGCACAAAAATGTATCATCAATATCACCAAGATATCATCCTCATCGAAATAGTTTGACAAGGCCTAAATGCCGATTTTACAAAAAACTCCTCCTTTGAAATATCTCAAATAATCGTACGTTGATAGTTTTTCGCACCTCAAGAAACACTAAAATACGAATTTTTACAGCAGTAGGAAAATAAAAATAAATTGTTATTACATTTAATTTTGTTTATTCAAATGAATTAAACATCTGTCATTGTCAATGATAGCAAAAATAGGTAAGAATTTGTTAATTATTGCTTTTCTGTTGTAGTTATTACAAGAGATAGATTTTACTTTCATTTACTTAAGTGAATTTTATTGTAAAGGGGCCTGTCATCCTGAATAACATAGAAAAAGCTGTTTTAAAATGAACTCAAAACTCGTAAAATTGTTTTTAATTTTTTTTTATTCTAAATATATCTGTGTACAATGCCATGATAAAGTCAGCTCCCAAATAAGGCTACGAGAGCTGGGAACTAACAGATACCCTAGAAGGCAGATTCGAGATATTTGAACGGAATGTCTTCTGTACAATAACGGGAGCGTTTTGAGATTAGAGTCTTAACACACGGGTTGGCTACAATACAGAGGATAGCTTTGCTGCAAGTCACTCGAGCATCCCGAACAGTGTCTCATGAGGCGGTACAGGTATGTACATAGTACATATTAGCTGGAGGAGTGCCTATCGATCTTCTCCTGCAGGAAGAATATTATCGACACAAAATAAAGAGGGAAGGTCTGGCGGATCCACCGGAGAACCTCCAAGCGCATATTGGTGAAAGCCCTAATAGATGGAAGAGGATCCT
>NW_027107309.1:1338534-1344193 GCF_000696795.3 Halyomorpha halys | reverse complement strand
GGAAGATTATTGATTGACCGTGTGTATAGATGAATGGAATATGGTCTTGGTGCGGTAAAAAACAAAACTCAAATAGTAGATAATTATACTATTTTATTGAGCCAACGTTTCGCCCCACGTTGCAGGGCTTCGTCAGGGCTAAAAAAGATACAAACACTATAGTTACAAAAAGGAAAAAAGAAATAACATAAGTGTAAAATAACAGGGGTATAAAATGTAAAAACGTAAGATATAATAAGAAAAATTAAAGTTGAAATATTAAACTTTCTTTAATATTTCTTCTCATATCTATCTGTTACTATTACCCTTTTTATTTACTATTTATAACCTTTAATTTTTCTTATTATATCTTACGTTTTTACATTTTATACTCCTGTTATTTTACACTTATGTTATTTCTTTTTTTTTCCTTTTTGTAACTATAGTGTTTGTATCTTTTTTAGCCCTGACGAAGCCCTGCAACGTGGGGTGAAACGTTGGCTCAATAAAATAGTATAACTATCTACTATTTGAGTTTTTTTTACCGCTCCCTGACCATATTCCATTCATAAAACTAAAATATTTCAATAACATCAAGTAGAGGCTGCTCTGTTTTATTTAGTCAATTTCAAGTTGAGTGGTTTGTTGTTCACTGGCTCATGGGTTTCTATTTTGAATGCATTACAGACTTGTAAGAAGTATAGTAGTTTTTAGGTTTTTAATGATAAAAAAGGCTGGTTAGAATTCTATTATTCTCCTAATATATATTGTCAGAAAATAAAAATAAATAAATAATATGTGTCACAAGGATTGACTGCCAACTCACAGGATACTAAAATAAAATTCAAATTCAAACGTATCATTTGCATCTCGTGATCCCATGCGTATCTACTAGATTGTATACTCTTCAGCAATTGGTTTTAATTTGTTAAGGCGACTAAGAAAATTTTTATGTAAATTAAAGGTCATATTTAATGATTTATTTATATACATAAGATAGTACTCTAGTACTATCTATTGCCTGAATTTTTAAACGCTCGATTTAAATATCTGAAATAAAAAAATTTAAAATTTGTGTTTAAAAAAAATCAAACGATGTAACAGAGATCATAAATAGTGTTCTCTTCATTCTTTTTTATAGAAGTATATTTTTTAAACAATTTTTTCATACATATTTTAAAATATTAGGTTCTCCAGAGGACACAATCACATTGCCTTAATGGAATATTCAAATCGAGCAATAATTTTCCTTTATAGACCGAACTTTTAAATTATTATTGCAGATGTATTCTAGAATCCTTTAGTTATTTATGGATCCAAATTAACTACATTTATATACTACAAGCTTTGCATACAAAAATTATATAAACTCAGTTGGTTATAAGTATTAATTTATCGAAAGGCTGATGGTATAACAATGTCTTACATAAATTTAAGATTATCAGCACCTTTTTGACCAATATAAGTCACACTCTTCCTTTTATTTTACTCATATACCATTTCATTGGGCGAATAGAAGAAAATACATATAATTGATTACGAATTTACTTCATTAATACGTCCATTACCTTTCTCTTCAAATATTAATAACACCCCCCCCCCTCCCTCAAGTTATCTCTACACTTCAAATTATCTTTCAACTTCCAGAGAATCGCCTAAAGAACAACAGAATGTCACCAAGAATATCCTCAGTTCAGTTTTTAGCTCTTGTAATTGACAATTTACGATATCATGCAAACACTCAGCGTGGTAAAGAATTTATTTGACCCACTAATTATGTAAAAGGAGCCAAGCAGACTGAAATGAATTCTCCTGTTTCCATTGTGCCAGAATCATCCCTCCTTTGTATTATTCTGATTTATAGGACGAGTTTATTCTTTTGTAAGCGATGAGATTAAATTAGCCAAGCATTATGAAACATTTTAGTATCTTATATTCACAAGTTTACAACAGATGTTAATTTCAATGTTAATTTTATTACAAATTTTGTGGGAAATGTTTACTTTTCACTTTCCCATATAAGAAATATATGGTAATGGAAAGTATAGTGGGAACGTGAAAAAAAAATGTACTACTGTCTTATTTTATAATTTTGAACTATAAATTGTTAGAATAAATAGCAATGATTATTTTCGCCTTTGAATGCCGGAATGGTTTAAGTCAAACATGGAGCTATTAATTTATTGTAAATGATTTAGGGAAAATTTAATAAACATTTGGTTAGAAATAAAATCTTTCTTTGTTCAAGCTAACGTACAAAACTTTTAAAAATAATCTGATGTTTTTCCTCTCCATAATTAACTAATTAATTGTCATTTAATACAAAGATATTTACTCATATCTCAACTTTGTATATTTTTCTCCGATATTTTGGCACTAAGGTCATTATCTAGGAGACACTTCACAATTGATTTTTCAATTCATTAAAATTCGTTTCTCCTACTTCAGCTTAATTGCCTAAGTAAATTATCTTTAGAACAAAGATATTTGTTAATTAATATCACACGGTTTCTATTAATAATTTTCTTAAAATAATTACGGGTTACAATATCTATATCCTTATTTTATCAATAATAAATATCTAAACAATTTTCTGATTCACACAAATGGACACTATCATCATAAAACCTATCTTCTCCAGGTTTGTACATAGTTACAAATTGCAATACTTAATATATTTTATCTTTTCATTTCTATTGATTTAATTCATAATTTTCTTCTTTTTTATTTCTAAAATGACATAACTTAAAAAACTTATTTTTATTTATACATTCATTTTATAAATTAAAAAAATTGAACCAACATTCAACTCATTTCTAACATATTTAGTTTTTTTTATCTATTAACCTATTTTAAAACTTTATTTATAATTTGTATTTAATATCCAAAAAAATATTTATTAATTATTACTAATTTACAGCATATTAATTTTACTCAAAACACTTGTTATTTTAAAAATAAGCATAGAAAATTATAAACTAAATTTATACTAGTGAATGATAAAGTACTGTGATTTGTTGATAATGATACATTATTGTGAGGTGTCACGTTGATAATAGCCTAAGTACCGAAACGTCTGAGAAAAATGAACATAGTTGAGAGATTTAAAACATAGTTAGAGATAAGGATCAAATGGTATTTCAGTTCTGATTGAAGTTTCCGATTCTCAAACCAAAAAAAATATATAGAATATATTAATAATCTCATCAATTCAATTTTTTTTTCATAATAATGAATTGTTGTGATAACTGAATGACTTACACCACTTTTACTTTAAACCACTTAATTATGATCTGGTTACTAACGCCTTAAATCTTTGTAATACAGTTCTGGTCGGCTTACGTGCCGTGCGGGGCGCAGTACATGGACGCCGTGCAGATCACCATGGAACAGATCGACGTCATCAAGAGGCTGACGCAGCTCTACAGCTCTGATCTTCAGTTCGTCACTTCGGTCGCAGGTAAGTCCTCAAGTTATTATCTTATTAATAAAATAAATTTGGGTATCACATTTGAGATCATGTAAATGATTGTGAGTGGTGACCGCACCCGGACCCTTTCCATTTATATATATTCATTGTTTGATACCATTATAAACAGTATATATATTGCTTGCATCCTTAAGTGCTTTCATAAAGGTCTTCGTATGTAAACATATTTTTTGTATTATATTATAATAATAAAATAAATACGAGGAATTTATAATTTTGAGCCGGGAACAGGCCGTGGACATGAATCAATGGCTTATAGATAGAAGTCAGCAACAGAGAGAAGAGAGAACAAGATAAAGACATATCGAAAACAAAACGGGCCAGTGTGAGATAGAAAGAAAGGAAGTTCCGAAGGCTTTTGTTATGGAAATAAAATGGGAAAGTTGAGGAACGGGTGGGTCTCATTGGATTCAGTCCTTGTCCTTCTTTCCACTCTCTCTTCTAATTGTCTTCTCTCCTTTTTCCTTGTTTCTTGTCCACTTTTCGAAGAGTTGGAGAGAGAGACACTGGAATAACAAGTTTGATAGATCTAAAGATACTTAGTACTGAAACAATATTGAAACACCTGCTAAATCGCAATCAATCATCTGCTATATTTCTCACTTTTAAATCGGCACAAGTGAATTTGTTTTGAAAAAAAAGAACTTTTATAAAACTGAAACATTTTTTTATTAAAATTATACACGGAACGAGCAAAAATGTATTTATAAATTAATTCTTTTAATTTTACTAAGTTCTATAGATAGCTTGGAGTAATACTTTAGGAGTTATAACGGCATTTAAAAAAATATTTTATATTAGGCTTATATAACCTCAAGGTGTGATAAACGTTTTACCAAAAATTTTTCCAAGCAGTTCTAATTCAGAATGGATTAAAAGACATTAGTTTATGATTACGTTTAGGTTAACATGCAATTTTATTGTATTGTTTATCTTAAGGAGTTATCTCTTAATTTGCTCGAAGTTAATTGAACAATTGATATAAAAAATACTCTTTGACGTACCAACAGAGCAAAATATAAATACAAACCCGCAGCCCAACTTTACCAAATCAAATACTAAAGCTACAAACCTGAAATCGATAAAGATATCTCCTCTCCCCTCCCAAACAAAATAAACAAAACAAAATGATAACAATCATTATTTTCAATTACCTATAAAGGAGAGACTTGAGTATAAAACATCGCTATAGTATTTATTATTAGTAGTAATTATGAAAATAAATTATTCAAAATTTATTTGTCTCTTTTCTTTATTTATGTACTATGTATGAGCCCTAATACTTACTGCTCTTAATCTTGATAGATTTTATAATAACTGTTTAATAAAACAGTATAATTCAGAAAGAATTAAATTAGCTATAGAATTAACTCATAAACCTGTTCATACGTTTAGCATTAACTGAGATGATCATGTTAGAAATAAACCTGAAATGTCATTTTGCTAAAAATATTAAGGTGAAATTCTCAAGTTTGTTTTATATTTGAAAATAATTCGTTTTATAATACATTGAGCATAATTTAATATATATATTAACAAAAGTTATTAAAAATAAAACTCTCTTCAGAATTTCGTCCCGAACTTTTGAACCAAACGACAAATATTTTTTATGCTTTATCATAATTATCTCAGTAAATACTGAACTCTTTAGACAAGGGGATTGAAAATGTTACTAAACTAGCTATAATGGTTCATCACGGAAGCGTTTTTGATACACGACTTTCTTTTCAAGTAAGTTTGTTTTTTAGGTATTTTGGGATCGTCTCCTTTACGATGCGTCGAATCAATATTTCTAACCATATAATATTGCTTTTTAATAAACATTTCAAAAATTCATACACTGAAGTATTAATGTAGAAAGGTATGGGGCTCATTATGAGCTCAGAAAAAAACCTCAGACGATACAGTTGTATCCCACTAAGTTTCAGCTCCTGAATTTCTAATATTGCGAATTTTAAGGTTTTCAATCAAATCTAGAACAACATTTACACTGGTTGAAACTTATATTTGTTTCAAGAATTTTGGAAATTACAGTGCAAACTTAGTAGGTCAGTCTCTTTAATTATATTGAATTAACCTTCTTTTAGTATTGAAGTGGATTTTAATTTTTTTGTGGATTTCAAAAATGTTTAGTTTATAAAGATATTTGCAAAGGTGGATTCTTTTCTTTTTACTTCTTACCTCCTTTAT
>NW_027107309.1:1335969-1338444 GCF_000696795.3 Halyomorpha halys | reverse complement strand
TTTCAATATAGGAGGTAAGAAAAAAAATATCTTTTCTACTAAAAATTTTACAACCCCTCACGATAGCCAAACGAACTAAACTATAGACTTTAGGCTACATAATATGAGTAGGTTTTCATAAAAAATGCAATAGTAAAATAATTTTTCCGATTCGATGCGTTCTGTGGATGAGAATTACCAAAAACTATAAATAATTATTTACAGCTTTTGACAATGGCCTCGCAAACTGGGAAGAAAATTAAAAAAACACGTAAAGAACAAAAAAATTTGAAAATTTTATTTCTAATACACCAGTCATCGTCAGTGAGACATTCACACCCTCATCATGAAAGACATTTATTCCCGTTGGTCACCGGAACATACTCAACTAGTCAAAGTAAAAAAAAAAAATTCTTCTAAAACGAAGTAGATTAACATAAACATGAAAGGTATAAAAAGAATTTTCTACTTTCTAAATTCGCAATACTATAAGAGCTATGGTATCTTTCAGTAAATATTTCTGTTTAGTAAAGATTATTCTTATTTATTTATTATAGCTTATTATTCTTACTGTACGTAATGTTTAATGTCTATTAATATTTAATAAATTATGATGCGTCCATATTTTGCATATTGTTTAGTTACTTATTCCTTAAAATAAATAAAATTTCGACCGAGGAAATAGTGTGATTGTATTAGATGATAAAACTTCTTTGATAAGAAAAATAAAAAAAATGTGTTGCTTAAAATATCAATGAAAAGATTCATAGGATAATTATATAAAGAACTCAGGTGTTCAGAGCGTCCAAGTTTCACAACTCGTCATGAACATGACTTATGGGGAACGACGTGCACCCCATTAAGTGATTGAATACTTATACGTACACAATCCCTTGAGTGATTAAGTTTATTTTGAGAACTCATGGAGGATGTTAATTACACTATGTGAATATTCATCATTCATTTAAGAAAGGAATAGTGAAGCTCAGTGAGTGAGAGAATTTATAATTAATATTCAAATAATTTATTCTGTTACTGTAGCCGTGAGTCAACCCTGTGGGTTCCAGAGCCTTTGGAGTCCAACCAGCCTCAATGAAGTTGGTTCCCTTGTCAATGAAGTAGTCGCGAAATGTGTTGGTTGAGCATGAATATGTACATATTGAAAAATAGTTCTCCAAGAAACAGTATTTCTTTACAAATTAAAACCCATGATTCATCATGGACCACTATATACATTTTTATTGTCATTCATTTTAGAATTCATTCGGGTTTTTCATCAGGTTTTCTTCAAGGAAATATTCCCCCCTATCCTTTACGTTTCCTTCATTAGCGAACGTGTATTGTACTGGCAACTTAATATTTATTCTATTTTTTTTTTTTTGTAAAAGAACGGAAAACGATATGTATAATGCGAATCGATCTTAAGTTAGGCATTAAGCATTATGGTTCTAATATTAAAACAAATTAACAGTGCTATTTTTTGTATAAAAGACTCCTTTTATTAAAAACTGAGATTTAAGATATATTATGTTGTATTATAAAACTTTATAGGCATGTTATATTTGATGAGAGTACATATTATAGGACGCTAATCACTTAGTGTAACATTTTGTTATTATAATATTGAATTAATAAAATAAAAAATAAAGATAACTTTGTTATGTTGGCGGGGAAAAGTCAGATAATAACATTCAATGTTACTTTAAATTAAGCTTAATCCGTCGTGAAACAATAAAAAAAAAAGAAATTTTTAATCTGTCGAACAAAGGTTGGAAGATAGAATTTGAATACCCTATTTTAATTCAAATTAAATTACACGGGAACGCTTTAGCTAGAGAGGAGGGATGTAAATTAGAATTCTGTTCTGCTCATATAAATTTAAATCAAATATTTGTTGAGCCTGTAATACATAGGCTAATATTTACATGTTAAGGCAAACAGGAGGAAAAAATATTTGATTAACCGCAAGACTACTACCATTGTGTGGAAAGCGTTATTCGGAGAAAACCTGGCTGTTGTGAATTCTCTGTATATAAAAGTTAGAAATTCACACTCTAGCAAACTAAAACATTTAACATCATCTGTGATAAGTGATTGAAAATCTTTATTATACTTTCTTTATCTTATAATATTATATATTATAGTATACCTTATAATCTTATAAATCAGTAAGTAGTAATTAATTTCTAATTGTAATCCGTATTAATACCCTAGTCAATGAAGGCCAAAGGCCACCAGCTGTCGCATCCAATAATTGCATAGGTGATAGACCATAATGAGATGTATATGTTCCCTACAAATGTTCAGAAATCCAGGTCATTACTGTGTCACTCATAAATATACATTCGTTACCAATCTTCCCTCTAAGCCACAACCCCTGATGAAGACCTGAAACTCATGTCGAAACGTCGGCATAAAATAAATAAATATGGTTTTGTTTATTTATGTTGTTCTTTGCTGACCGCACCCCCCGACAAACTTCTTCAAGCATAAATA
>NW_027107309.1:1325307-1335799 GCF_000696795.3 Halyomorpha halys | reverse complement strand
AGCTGACCGATTGTATATATATATATATATATATATAGACGGACAGGCTCCGCAAATAGATCAGTATTTTACAGCAGTTCAAGCGAGTTAGATCTTTTTCCTTCTTCTCTTTTTTGACATTGTGCTTTCGCCAATACTTAACTTATGTTTGTATTCATAATATGTTGTTTTAAAATCATTAAAAATAGGAAAACAAATTTTGAAATAGGGCAATGAATAAATGATTTCTTGGGGGCCAGATATCCATTAATGATAATGAACAAGTGTATTCACGACAGCTCCATTGGTGTAGAGGAGTACCAGGATGTTTTATGAGAGAAAAATACTATAAATGATGATTTTATTTAGTAGATTTTATAATTGGTGATATATATTTTTTTAAAGATGCACCAAGAGGAATGAATAATATTCATTGTAACTGATAAAGCGATTTTTTGGATGGAAGTTTGCCCTTTGTATTGACTAACAAACAAAAGTTAAGAAGGTGGGCATCAATAATATTAGGATCAGTTTTAAATATTCAGAAATATATATTGTTTATAAAATGTTGGAATTTTGCCAATGGGCGACGCATTTTTATTTATTTAATACCAGATCGGCCTGGTGGGTCTTACATGGTTAATGTAAGAGATACATTTTTTTGTTTAACAATTAATTACACAATGATGGTATATTGTCATACAAAAGACACCCCAAACTATATAGAATGTTATAAATTAAACAAATATAATATAAAATAATATCCAAGCTTAAATTCTGATCCGATCTACTTTAATATGATTCATTAGATATTTCTGGGTCGCTTTACATTGTACAAACTAAAACCAATAAAATTGAACTTTTAAATGCGAGTTTTCGTAAAATGTTGAAAAAAAAATCACTCTAAAAAATGAAAATAATATAAATAAAATTAATTTGCAGTTATTTGATTTAAATTTTTAGTATATTAAACCAAGACACCGTCTGGTTCCCGCTGATCCCAGAGAAGTATTTAATCGGCAAACTTGAGTAGAGACTCAAAACAACATAGAAACTTTGCCTAAAGAAACAGAAACTTTGTTGCAATGAAGTTATCACCCCTAACACACCTGGAAGAGTATAGCCAAGCCTTGGTAACAACTTAGCCGAACCGGAGGGACGAGACAATGCAAATTCCGAAAGAGACGACGATAAATTAACGAGAACGAAAATTACGACCGGTCCTGAGGGTCATAACTTACGGGTTCACCTACATCTTTTGTTCCTCTTTGTCTTGTTATCTAAAGGGCTTGAGCTTCCGTCTGCAAGATATTTTAGCACTTATTTTTAGAAGTACAACAAGTCTCGATCGATCAGACATCATTGAAAAAAAAAATAAAAATGTTTTTAACCTGTTATAGTGTTGGAACCGTCCCGAGAAAATGCACATTTTCGATTTGACCTATTATTTTTTTTTTTGTCCGCAAATTTATACATTTGTCTGTTTTTAAACCAAATCAGCCACTTAATATTAACTGTTTTTCCATTCTGTGAAGTATAGTCAATTATGTACGCTAAATTTTCAATGAAATTATATTTTATATATCAGTGATTAATTTAATAAGAACCTTCTAGTCTGTAAACTATAAAATGTGAGTTTAATAACGATTTATTCCAATGGTTTTGACATAGGTATATTTATTTTTATTGAATAAATAAAAAAATTCGAACGGATTCGAATCCGGCTGTTAGTTTCCTGTCAATCGTGAGTGAACGCTGTTTGTTCTGAAGCCCTCTTGGGGTCCACCCAACCTCATAAATTGTACATAACTAATTGGATTCTGACCAAATCACCTCCTTGCACAACCGTTGGTTTAGTAACAGCATTTCCTTACAAAGTTCTTAACTCCTGGCCTTTAATGGGTTGTTGTGGTACATATGTGTTGCCAATTTCCACGTCACTATTTAAAGATTTGTTTTATATGATTTCTATGTTCTTAAAGCAATGTATACATATATATTTGTTATTCTAATTACTAGTATTTTAATAAAGTTTAAATTTAAAAGCTACTATACTTTTTTTTAAATCCAATATGCATCGAATTCTCTAAAAAAAAAAAATAAATATACAATTTAACAATTTTTATACAAACTTGGGCAGAGATTAAAACCAGAACGAGTAAACAGAATGTTTTAGTAATATTTTCCATTATATCTTTTAAATGCTACCTTATTTAATCTAATTTTTAGGATATAGTAGGGAAAAATCGATTAAATAAATTAATATTTTCCTATTTTTGTTATAAATTTAGCTATCAATATTATTTTTTTTTATTTTTAGGAAAACTTGATTTAACAATTTTATTGTAATAATATACACTAATTAATTAAGTTCATTATTCATTTCAGTATAAATAAGACTTGTGGTAGGAAATAGTAATGTCAAATTATTTAGAAATTCATTAATTATAATTAAAACTGAGATTATCAAAATTTAGTGGAAGAATAAATCAAAAATAATTCAAATTTATGTCATTCATTGCTTTATCCATGTTGTAAACTAACCATGAATGGTTTCAACATTTACCCTCCCCATTTTATCTTAAACATAGTTTTTATTTTCTAACATAATAAACATATCTTTTATTTGTACTAAGTGGATGAAATATGTTTTACTTAATCATTAATACAACTATGGACCATCTACCTTGGTTATTCAGTTGGGAGATTAATACTCTCATATACTGAAGAAACCAAATAAGCATTTCCTAGGAGTGAATTGAAATCATGAGGAGAATTCCATTAGGATAGGGGGACACGTGGAGGCAAAAAGTGCCCTACTAAGGTAAGCTTCAATAAGACCTGAAGAAAAAGGTTTTTTCTAATCATAATCCTGTTGGTCCTGAGATAGATTAATGAATCTCTCTCTAAAATAAAATATATATATTTTTTAGTTAATAGGTCATCAAAATAATACTGATATAATATATTTCAAAATATTTAGTTACGGATTTCAACAATTCTAAAAATGAACCTAATTTACTTTAAAATAATATTAACCAGCTTTACAAAAATCGACTTTTGCAAATTTAAACTCAATAAATACAATCAACAATATTTTTTTTTTATTCTACAATACAAAAACCAATTAATTTGTAAGTAATAATCTTTCAATGTTTACAGTGTAAAGGGAGAAAATAAAAAAAAAAATAAGGCAAATTATATATTTATATTTTTTTTTTTCGTTTCGTTGTGGATGTGATGCATCGGCAAGATATCAGAATGTTGTCGAACATTTTTCGAACTAAAATCACAGAATCAAGTGTATGCTGTATAATGTGTAATATAATGTGCAATGATTTCTAATGATGTTTATGGAAGTACCTGAAACATCTTTACACACACACGTATTAATATGTATAAATAATTCATTTTTTTTTTACATGTTCTAACTATTCAACTTCTTTGAGTTTTGACTTAATAGTTGTATATATTGCTCCTAATTTTTTTTTATCTTGTAAATCGAATAATATTTATTACTTCTTTACTGTAAGTTAATTAAGTATTCTTTAGAAGAATTTTATCACTAATTTTATTAATATCTTATTTACCATTCTATTCATTAAGAAAATAAAATTATGGTAAATAGCAGTCGATAAAATGGTATAACCCGTCCGAAAATGTCAAAAAGTTATTGAATATTGGCCTTAAAGAATATGGAAATCAAATGGATGGAAATAAACGAGGAAGGGACTGGAGGCTGTCGAGTTTAATTAATAAAGCCTGAAATAAAATTCACTTAGGCACCGTGGACCTGGAACTTTTGCGATCTCTCACCATTAGTAGCAGCTATGTAATTGTCACTCTTAAGTGCCCTTTCATCATTGTATTACAACGCCCAAGTTCAAATTATGGATCCGAATTAGAATTCTTTTTTAGTATTAGATTACTTTTTTTATTACACATGAGTAATAGATACACCAGGACCTATTTCATAATTAAGTACAAACTAATATTATTAATCTTGTAATTTGCATTTGGTACGATTTCCCTGAGCCATGTACTATCACTAATAGTCGCCAACAAAATTTATTAGTGCTTGTATTTAACAATTTGTTTACTTGTATTTATGGACTAATATTATTGGCTTTCATCATGAAACAGACTTCAAACGTCTTAAATTAACGCCTTCTTTATCAATAAATCAAAAAAATCAATACTGTAATGTTAATTAATATATAGTTTTCTTTTCACTGAAGAAAAATAAAAGAAGTTAATTAATTATAGATTTCGTCAAAAATAGAGTAATAAATTTTTAAACTGGATTAACCTGACAAATAATTGTTTACTAGTAGTTGGGAGAAAAACTTAAAATAGAATCAAAATTCCGAAATTGAAACTTCGACAGATATGATAATAGTTAATGATAATAATCCTACACCTTATAAAAAGTTTCCAATGAAAATTTGGTCATAAAAACCTAAAAATATTACCTTTTTATATGACTAAGATATATATTACGTCAAAGTGGCAAATTTTCTGTTAACGGCCAATTTAACCTATCAAAGGCAGCCATTTCAGAGATTTATCTAAAAGAGTATAAACACGTGTTTATCTTTAAAATGGTGGCTAATTAAAATTAATTAGTTGTTCGACATACCTTACTATGATTTTCAAACATCCTAGCAAAATAGGTGATGAAAAAGAAAGTTTATTGGTTCCGGAAGTGACGCGGTCAGACATTGCGTAAAACAAGAAAAAAAAAATGTCTTCGATCTAGTTTTTATTTTTATGCAAGCCTATGTGAGGTTGTAACAGCAACGCAATAATTAAATTTTGCTTAAATAAAACTCAATTTAAGTTTAAAACCATAGATGTATAATAGTCGATAACTGTATGTATCTCCGAAAAAAAGGAAGATACCATTCACTTCTAGGGAACCTGTAAGAAGTATGATGAAATTAAAAGAAAATATTTTAGGCAAAGGACCTGCTCTTTAAAAATATTACTCAGTTTATTATAGGCTCAATTTAGAGAGCTATTAGCAACCATACGACGGGCTACACTGAAAAGAGCTCAGTTATTAACATGCGAGGAATTAATGCCACACCTCAGTTCGTTACTTTTTTTAAAAGTTTTTTTTTGTTTTAATATAAATGCTATATTGTTGTTTTAAATTATTTACTTGTTGAAAGCATTGTTTTAAAAGCATATAACTTATTTATTAAAAAAAAAAAAAAGAAAAAAAACTTTATTATGTATGTATTTTAGTTAAAATTGCACTCAGGCTTTTCTCTTATTTTTTAAAAATTGTTTTTCATTTTACTATATTCAATTAACTAAATGCATGTTAATTGTTTATAATGTCACAAAAGGTTTTCTAGAATAGTTAATTTATAGATTTAATATTGAAATTCAATTAATTATTATTTATTGTTAAAAATGTTCGTAATTAACTAGTTTTCTTTCAATTTTTGAAATGGTTAAAGAACTGTAATAATTTAAATTACAAGATATGTTCTATTTATTGAAACATTCGAGTAAAATATTTAAAGTTGCATATTGCATATCTGGCTTCAGTTAAACTTTGAGATAAGATTACCTAAAACATAAATATACCGAGTCTATAATCCTCAAAAGGGTTATAGACCTTGGGTTATATACAAGAAGGACCCTGATTGGAAGTGTGTGAGGGCCAATGAATTGTCTACCTTAGCTTCATTACAATAATTGGCGCAACCCCGACTCCTTATCGGCCAATAGCCTCATCAATCAGGGCCTTTCATAATTCATTGGTGTAAATCATCCACCAATCAAATCAATTCCCGCCGGCGTCAGCTACCTGGCCCAACTAATTATTTTGAGCCCTCTGAAACAAATGTGGAGATGTCATGAGCATACCGCACACCACATGTGTTATTTTGGCGCCTTGTTTAACGATTTTAGTGAATAGCTGTTGTTACAGGCGCGGAAGCCTTTCAGTCCGACAATCAATCAAAATTGAACGGGAACTAATGGTTTGGACTTTGATTGGGGGAGGGGGAAATGATTTTATTATCACACTTGTATTGGACCGTTGGTAAAAACTTTTAACACTTTGTATACTGTTCTATAATCGAGGTGCTGGGTTTACTCTATTTACTTATTTTTTAAAAATATATATACCCTTATCTTTATTTAATATTCTTATTAAGAAAAACATGTATAATTTATTGTTTGTATTTATAATATGCATTATTATTATAGGCGCGACAGACCGTGGAGATCCTAAGGACGTACATCGCGCGTTTCATGATGTGGTTTTTCATAGGGTGGGTTTGTAACTCCCACGCCTATTTTTGTGAGTGCCACCCATTGGCTAACGGGCCTCACAAATGCCCGCGGGGAGGTTGTGAGTGAGTATTGTACAATCATTTGCTTGTAAAAATCCCAGATAGGTCCGGGGACTCGAACTCGCAACCTTTGGGTTGGCAGAAAGGTGCGTTTCCACGCTGTTACCATCACCCCATCTAATATACATATAAAAGAGAAAATGAACTATGGTATGGGGCTAGAAATTATTGTTAAAATTTATTTGAAAGAAATTAAAAATAAAGCTATTGTCCGACAAAAAATAGTACGTAACTCACCATTCAAGGTTTTAACAGGTTAGGATTCATCAGTATAGAAAATGAAGAACTTGCACATCTTATATCAATAGCCAAGACAGACCTATATCAGCGTATCAGCTACTTTGAAACAGTATATTAAGCTGTTTTGCCAGACTAATGTTGGTGTTCTATTTAATTAACCTACGACCTATTTTTTTAAAACAGGCGTGCTGTAATTCTTACAAATAGGAGGAATAAGATGGCCAGCAACGTTGCCAAATTACACAATAAGCAGGTAAATGTCAGCAATGCTTATTTTCTGATAAAGTCGAAGTAGAAGACCGAAGTAATGATCCAATGAATGAGCACTTAATATAATCGCAGCCAAAAAGTAGAACTAGCAGTCTGTACATTCCTTAGTAGTAATACATACAAGCTAGGCCGTTTCTAGCTGAGTTGAGGAATCACTTAAGGAAACTGCAATCCGCAGCGGCGCCGGTTCCAATCTGGTTGGCTTTTATTTCGTTGTGGCCCTACGGTAGGGGTGGCCGAAAGTCGCTCGAAAGGCTAATTTGGGTTGATCTTCGATCGCTTGCATTGTCTGTGGTGGGATTCCGTGTAACAACTTTGAAGCGACTGTAGAAGACATAACTTTATAGCAATAGTTTCAGATATATCTCATTTGGATCAAAAGTTATTAATTATCCATGTTTTTATATTTCCCTTGGACATGAGTTTTTTGGTTCTTTTAATAGTTATTGTTGTTTTTTACCTAGGTAGTTAAGCCTTATATATGTATTTCTGTACGATCTGTACTCAGCGAACTATTAATACATTTGCAAAAGTAAGTCATATTATTCTTTCATGGTATCTTTTTCCAGGCCCAAAAAAAAAAGCCAAAGTGAAATATTGAAATCAAATTATCAGCCATACTGTGCAGCTTTATTTCGACTTTTCATATTTTCGAACAAATAGTACTTGTATATTCCAGTTGATAAAAAAATTAAATTGTATTTTAAGCTAGTAAAAATGTATTTTAAAAAAAGTGTTGGAAAATCGATTTTTTTAGTTAAAGCTTGTAAGGAAGGCTGCTATCGAAAGTTGGGTCTGGAAATTTATTTTCTTCGTGAGCCTGTATTTCAAAAACTTAATATTGTGATTTGAAAAATAAAAAATAATTTTGAACATATATATTACTTAGCCACCCACCCATACCTCGCTGGAATGCACCTGATACTGAAACATGGTGTATAAACATAGTATGCATTTCACTCCCCTTCTTACCCCTTAGACTACGCCTATGATATAACAGAAAACTTATAACAGAAAAAGTAGGCCACATATACACAGAAAAGTTGGGCACCCATGCCCTACGGAACGAAAAATTGTCCCTCACAGAAATAGGTTAATTATCTTATGGATAACATCGCACCACCTCGCTCTGTATGTCAGAAATACAAACAGCTCATTGATAAACAAGTAACTTTGAAAAAGACTGTGTCAACTCCAAAATAACAAATATAAAAAAAGCGACAATAATTTTTTGTTAAAATAATCCCTATGTGCTAATGTCTTGATGTGATGTGACGTCTCCACTTATGTTGTTGTTTTGGACTTAATGACATGAGATGTACTGGCTTTGTTTGAAATTTATTTGACTTTGTTTTTGCTTGAAATGGTGAAACATTGACTGTTGTTTAGTTTTTTTGTTTTTGTTCCTTAACTAGTTAATTGTTAGGAATATTAAGGCTTTGTTTTTGGATACATTTATATTGATTACAAATAAAATAGATTTGTATGTATAGACATTTTAACAATTCTCTATATTATTAAGTTTTTTTGCCAATGTTCCGATACTTGGCCAAGGTGGGATATTTTTAATGCGACCTTTCACAGTGGGTCTGTGTATATCCAAACACACCTGTGTTTATTTGCCACAGGGGTCCCGTGTCAGAGCTTTTAACACATTTATACCACAGTTTTTGCCGAAGGATCAGAAGCCATTTAAGCAGGTACAAACCCTTCCT
The DNA here is from genome assembly GCF_000696795.3 of Halyomorpha halys. Taxonomy (NCBI): domain Eukaryota; kingdom Metazoa; phylum Arthropoda; class Insecta; order Hemiptera; family Pentatomidae; genus Halyomorpha; species Halyomorpha halys. The sequence continues at coordinate 1,327,224 of NW_027107309.1, read as the reverse complement.
TGACATGTCCCTCTCGGGCCTAGGGGGACGAACACCTAGGGGGCGTTCTGTCACATTTGGCCAATGAGGAATTAGATAAAAAAAAAAAAGGTAAAGCCTCTTAGGGGAGGTGAGAAAAAAGAGACCGGACAACTAGACCAGGAAAAAGGGGACTTGAAGACAGAGACACAGAAGTAAGAAGACAGGCTTGAGAAGAGGTCCTGAAAAGGGCTCGTCAGAAATGGAACTCCACCGACGAATTTTCCTAGACGAACTCAACGGCAACGAAAACACCCAAGTTACTACACCTCTCGACATGAATCATCCAAATCAAAAGCTATTTAAATACACTATGTAACGATTCATAATGTAAACAATATTTTATGGTAAACTAATTATCAGAATCATTACCATCATATTATAATTTCGTTTAATCATATAAATTGTAAATAAATACTTAGTTCCTTTATGTAGTTATTTACTATTACATTACCCAATACCACCCCTTATTATATTATATAGTTAATGGCAGCAACATTTTATAAAAATAAAAGTATTTAATTGGTAAACACACAAAAAACCTCTGGGAAATAATGCAATTATAATAATAGTTTTTGCAGGACTCAATATAAATTAATTAATTAACTCATTTCTGGATAATGACCTTTAGCGATTATCCTGGTATCCCGACTAAATCCCGGGACAGTACATAGAAAGATCTATCAATTGTGCTTGGAGACTTGATTATTTAAGAATTTCGTTTTTTAATTCATGATTTTAAAATATTTATTTTTAATCACATCATACATAAAACGAACCATTTTTATATTTCTTGTTTTTAATTGACCGTAGAATGACGCTAAAAGATCACTGATTCAATAAATATTTTATTAGGGGTTAGTAAACGAAATAACTAGGAGAAAGGTAAATAAGGTTTTAATGGAGTATTTATCTTTCTTTATAATTTGTCTTCTATTATTTCTTTCTCTTCTTCATAGAATAAGACGGTTATCAACAAATCTAGCAGTAGTAGCAAAAATAAAGATTCATATAAAAGATTAAAATGGATGGTGCTCTTAATCTCTTATTCCTTTTAGTGAACGACTAGGGTTTTTCTCTACAAACTAATATTTGTTTTCGTAAAGTTTTGAAGCTTTTGCCCAGGAATCTTCAACCACTTGTTCGAATTTGTTTGAGTAAGTATTCATCTGTATCTACTTACTTACATAAAATGAACCACTTTTACATTCCTATATTATGTAAATAACTTATCCATTTAGCTTATAAGATACTATTATAAGGAAAAAACTGTGTTTAGTAGTTAAAGTTGTTTCAAGCGTCTTTCGTTTCAGTTTAACATTTGTACCATAAGTCGTCCTTCTGTTCCCCAAAGAAAGTTATGTTTAGACACTTAATAGTATATGGTGACATTTTACATGTATAAGCTTTGAACGCAATTGTAAATTTAAAGAGTAATAATGAGTTATTAAACTTTTTGATTATGGATAGAGATAGTTATATTTGAAAAATAAATGTTCTTATAGGCCAAAATTAAATACTTTATTTTGTTTTTTATTTAAATTATTATAGTTAATAATAATAATTATAGTTGCTAATATTATCCCTGTTTGTATAATAAATAATCCTACAGTCTGTCCTCGAACAATGATTAGTCTCCTTTTGTCGTAACGGGTTATATGGGCTTCCACATAAACCACGAGAAGGTCTCGCGTGCTTACGACTGCGTAATTCATTGAATTTTACAGTGCATGGGCGATACTACCTGAAAAATGGGACATTGTGAGAGTTGGTCCACACTTTATTTTATTTTATTTGAGGTTAACTGCCACTTCTAATTATTTGAAAATGATCCAGCTTCATGGCATTAAATTATCATAAAATCAGTTTCGACTATTTAGTCTACTTAATTTTTTTTTT
>NW_027107309.1:1316421-1325257 GCF_000696795.3 Halyomorpha halys | reverse complement strand
AAAATGGATGGGGTATTTCTTAGAATGCGGAATTACGTATCATTGTTTTACCTAACGTTTCAGAATGGACTATATATATATACATACACACAACACAAAAACACATTCACTCACTTATTGATCACTGGATTTTTAAAAAAAGACAATTCTAAAAAACTATACATCTACTGGAAGGTTATAATTATTTTTTTATGAGCTATTCCATTAAAATATAGTAAATATTGTATTATCTATAATACAAAAAACTAAAATCGTCTAAATCGGAGTAGTATTCGTAAAGATTTGAATTGTAGGAAGATAGTCTGGGTGGCAGTAAATAAAGGTATAAAAATAGTAAAAGAAAACTATTTATTGTTAAAGAACGTTTTGCCTCACTTAGCAGAGCTTTGCCATGGTTGTCAAAATGAAAATGAGCGGACAACTTCTCTGACAGATTTCAATTTGACAACCATGACGAAACCCTGCAATGTGAGGCGAAACGTTGGTTAACAAAAAATAGTTTTATTTTACTATTTTGATACCTTTATTGACTGCCACTAGGAGTACCTTCCTACAAACTACGTCATACGGTCAACTATCTTCTACCAGAAAAGATTTGAACTTTTGATCCTTGAGTATTTTGTAACTATTGTAGGCAGTCACTTATAAAAGAACAGCTAAATTTATCAACGGTGGTTCTCTTTACGCTTTATGAATGCAATAAAGCCAAAAATTTTGACTTTCCGAATAACTCGAAAACTATACACCACTTAAAACATTATAAATAATCATTTTAAAGTTAATTTAATTCTTTATAAAATAAAACGACCAATTTTACTGATTTCATTAGACTCTGATCCTTAATATTTGAAACAATTATTCCAGTGAAAAAAAAAGAAAAAAAGAAGAAACTACTTAGTATTAAACGAGTACAAATAATTATACGCTTACTCAGACGCACGCTTAGCAAAGATGGAAGATCGTTTAATGTTTTTATCATTTTGACATATAAAATAACGGAAACCACTCATTCACTGACTTATTGTTCACTTAAAAAAATAAGTGACTAAAAACGACAAAAATTATTAACAATAGTTTTTGATGTTTAATAAGTTGTGAATGCAGAATTAAAATAAAAAAAAAATACTGAATTTACCGTTTTTGTTGTACTTGTGATTAAAACATTAAGATTTTTTATATTATCTTCTTTACTAAAGCTTTACTGCCTTCTCTATCCAAACATTTATCATCTCTATTTTTTTGCTAAATAATTTAAAATATGTATTCTCTTTTCCTCTTTTAATATGCCAAACTCCTGCTTATTATTTTTTTTTCTAATTACAGCTAGACTAACATTCATCTTACTTTGACTAGTAATTATCATAAGATTTAAGAGTAACTACTTTTCATATTTAAATTTCCCTGAATAGTTATATTTTTGAGGTTGAGTCAATAAAACTATATTTTGGCTACGTTTCGAGATTTTATTGTTTTGTTCATGCTCGACAGTAAAAGAAAATTTCTTTTTTATAAAAAAATTTTTGAAATAGTAGAATGTACCAATTAAAAATTGAGATTAATGAAATATTGTAACTAAATTTAATTAAATAGAAACAATAGTTACAATATAATATTTGTTTCATCTCAATCAGATCTCAGTATACTTTTTTGTTTAACAATTATTTAAAAAATCCTTTTTGTTTTTTTAATAATAAAAAGTATGTAAGTATAAACTTGAAAACTATAAATTCTGGAAATTGCTAAAACATATTTCTAATATATAAGATAGTCTATATTTTTTATATAAGCCTAAAACAATATGGTTACTTACGAAAGCTTGTTAGGCATAATTATTGGTTAACGATAATTATACATTCGGTGTTTGAACTTTTGACAACCGTTTCCTCTTTTCCCGACCTCATGTGAATTCGAGTAATGCAAACTGGTGGATTTATGTTGTTTTTTTTTCTTGGAACTCATACTTATTAATTAATTCGTAGCCTGGTCATTATATGTTGTTAGTTAAAAATAATTTTAGTTAGTTTATTTTAGTTATTGTAGCATATCAAAATCCATATCCATTACCAACATTAGATGATCAGGTATTAAAGCGATATAATGACATTTAGAATAGTTTCTAAGTCACAATATATTGCAACATTACTTTTCTTTTTATATTTTTTTTCTCCCCCTCCTAATCAAGCAATTATTCTGATCAAATTTAGTATTGGTGCTTAACATGAGCTGACTGAGTAAGCTTTAAAGCTCGACCTCAAACAGCACTGAGAACAAGAGACCCTAGATCAGAGGCGAGAAATGAGATTAGTGGTAGAAATTGTTGGCCATCTATCACAGTCCCCACCAATTGGCTCCCCTCTTATTCCCGTCAATTAGTCGGCTTCAACGGTGAGGTCTTTGCTGAAGAAAGAAAATGTAACAACTCAATGTAGGTCTTTCGAAGTGAAGATATTTTCGAGAAATTTCTCTTGAATTTCCCTATCATTCACTGAACATACAGCGTTTAAAACGCTATCGAAAATTTGTTTTTCAATGTCGACATAAAAAATATTGTTGGGAAAAATATATATTTTTCCTTAACCAACGAATATAAATTTACTCGAAGATACATACAACAAATTTCCTTTAATCAATAATTTTTCCTTTATTGTAAAGTCAACGAAAAGTCAAAGAAAATCGATTTCAATCATTCAAAAATAAAATATTTTATAAAACATTTAAAATGAACTTTAGCCGACTAGGCTTTATAAGGAATTAAAACTCCTACGACCTTAGAATTGGCTTACAGGGAGAAGTGATAAAATTTTCGAACTCTTGAAAAATGTAACGAATCCCTCCTTCAGTCCTTGTATACTTTCAGGGGTTTCTCAACGACGTGAAAAATATTAAATAATTAATTTTAGTTTTAAAATGTACATTCCCTTCAAAAAGAAGTTGAGCCCTATAGTTCAGTATTACCTAGAAACTGTATAAATTATATCGGTCCGATTGATGTGCAATATTTTTTAGACACAAAGAAAAATGTGGAGATGTGAAGCGATAAAATAAGTCTATACTTACAGTATCAAGCAGTTATTTAGAAATTATATAGTTATGCAGGAGATCATAATTAAACAGGTACTTATGGATCATCATATCATAATTACTAATCATAAAAAAAAAATTATTCAGAAAAATGATTTTAAGATATAAGAAATTTTCATTAAAAAATAGAAAGGAACTTTAAGAAACCACCCAACCACAACCCGAAGACTGAAGCACACACCTGCTGCAGGACATTCTGCTATAAGTTTCATATTTATAAGTTCTGTTACCGTCACTCTAAAATTTTATCTTAATTTTTTTTCCTAAATTCACTTTCTTTTTTTTCTATTAGAATTCAATTGTTGTTGTTCTTGGCTGGGGCTTTAGGGCGTAAAACCCTGAGGTTATCAACGCCCATGCTTCGCGCTTTATAATTCTATTTCATTTATATTTATAATTCTATTTCACTTTATTTTCCTCTTTAAATAATTACGAAAACATTTAAATAATTACTTCTTTTAGAATTATTTAGTACGTATAACAAATTTTCGGGTTTAAATCTTATTCAAAAGGCCATTCCTTTTTATGAAAACCAAAACCTTTTCCACGTTCTTCTGGTCATCATTAGAAGTCAATTATTTACTTCGTTAAATCCATAAATGTCATTATTTTGATATTAACTTTACCTTTATCTTTTATTAAGAATTATTATTTTAATTTATTTACTTTATCTTTTTTTATTTATAATGTTGTATATAGATAGGGGTATATTTTGTATGATACTGTACTCCCCATAATCAATTGCTAAAAGAAAAAATGTACCTCTTATATTAACCACTTAAGGCTCACAAGGCCAATCTGGTATTAAATAAATAAATAAATCGTGTTAGAAGTATTTACAATAAAGTAGCATAGACTGCTGTGGCATCCTACAATGTACCAATTTATCTTCTTGAGTGTTGTTCTACAATATGTTAGATTTTTATGTACACTAAGTAGGTTGTGATGATTATAAGAAAAACTGGCTGGAGGAATTGGTAGTGAAAGGTTAAGTGCTAATTGATAGTAATACAATTTTTTTACTTTACCTTGAAATATCGTATTTAAAACACAATTTATGAGAAAGGCAATAGTGTCTTCTACATTTCAAAGATAAACCTTTATTCAAAAGATAAAGATTAAAATTATTGATTTATTCGTATCATTTATTAATTTATAAAGCCATTAGTACGACACTATAATTTGGAAAACAGCAACCTACACATTTCATTCTGCTGAGTTACAAGTTTAAGTGACCTGACACTAAGAGAGCAGTGACTCCGTGAAAAGATTGGACAGAAAATGGCCTATCCACAAAGAGTGAGTGCAGTGTAAATAACTTCCGTTATTTATGTCTTGTTGCAACACTGTGACTTTTATATTTATCTATTCTATGTTATTTAGTCAGCTTCTTTTAAGTGTTTAATTTTTTCTTCTAATATTATTAAAACTCATTGAATATATTTTTTTTGAAAAAAAATTTGTATTATCAGTTGGTAGTAAACTTTTATAATTGAATGACATGTAAAATTTTTAATTGTGAGTACTATTTTATTAAAAAAAAAATTGATACTAATGAAGTAAGTAGTTTCTTTATTGTTTGGAAAATGGAGAAACCCAGACGAGATTTTATCACGCTGTTTAAAAGATAAAACGTAGTTTTTTTATGTCTTTCAAATTATTCAACTCAACAGTTGAGATAAAATTCTTTTGTTGAAATAAAAAAAACAACATAAAATAACAGAACCTAATCACTATACTATGAAAGGTTGTAAAACATAAAGAAACAACAAAGACGTCTAAAGAAGTATAAAGAAAACTTTCTAGCCCTTTCAGGCACAATATAGGTTACTCCTCCACTCGTGCAGAAATAATGGGACCACATTTCATCATTCCTCCCCCTCTTTTCCTCCTTCCTGCTTCCCCCCCCTCAGCACTATCTCCGAAATGTGAGAGACTGTGGACCAATAAATAAGGTACAAAGGAAGAGGAGACCTGCTGAACCAGGAGAAGTGTTTCCTTTCGTGTAGCTCTTCCCTCCCAAACACCTCCTACCTATACACTTATTTTATGAAGGAAATTTAATTTAAGGTCACTACCATAACAAATTTCTTACTAATCCTATCGTTAATTTTGGAAATAATATAATTTGACTTTTTTATTCAATATAAGAAGCACAGTGGAGCGAAAATTATCTCATCGACGACTAAACGTTGTTTCATAAAATATTCTCGACTAATGACTAATTTTTCGATCATTAGTCGTTGCTGATGAAATATAACTGTTTAAAAAATAATAATTATATTTAGTCCTTAGTCGTTCAAAGTAATTGTTCATGATTAATATTTCACTTGTTGTACTGAATTTAAAATTAAACTTATATTTTAATGTGTAAATATCAGTAATGGATTTAAATATTATATATTACTTACTATGAACGACATTATTATTGATTTATTGATTTTTGTTTTAGTGTGATTCAAAACTATTAATTATCAATCAGAAGGTTTTGAAAAAAAATATTCATCAATAATTAAAACAATTAAATCTATATTGTAAAAGAGAAATGTTTTTTATTGATTTTATTAACCAACAGTTCTATATATGATATTTTAGTGACATTTTTTACCTCTGGCTATTTTAAAACTTTTTTCCCTTATTTCTTCACAATAGCCATCTTATTGGAATTCTTTGGTATTATAAATGCAGCTTTAGAGAAGCAGTTGTTGACATGTTGTTTTCTTTTGGGCTTTTTGGTTATATTTTTCATATCCTGAGATGTCTGGGGATTATTGAATTTCTTTTTCTTTTTTTTCTGATTCTATCACTCTCATAAACATTTTATTTCTCCTAAATCAAATGATTATTAATGAAATAGCGAACACCGAATGCCTTTGTAATATGTGTTGACCTCAAACTACGTAGAAGGGAAAGAGAAAACCAATAAGCAAACTAACTGTTGGCATCAAATTCACTGAACAAAACCTGAAACATTATCCATTATATTACAGTCATCAGGTACTTCTAGGGATTTCAACTGTCCTTCAACTTACATAATGTACTTTTGAATATATATTTTTTAAAAATGGAGTGCGGTGGCACTGTGGTAAGACACCGTGTTATTAACTCCAAGGACCCAGGTTCGAATCCGGCTTGGCAGATAATTATTTTATGTTACACTGTAGCCGTGAGTCAACCATGTGGGTTATGGAGCCCTCCTGAGGTCCACCCAGCCTCAGTGTGGGTACTCCTATTTGGGTAGAAATCTAGTGGTCGAGTTTGATTCTGACCAAATCACCTCCTATCTCCATTGGTCTAGTGTCAGTACTTCCTTATAAAGTCATTCACCCCTGATATTTTTCATAGATCGTAGTGGTACAGAATTAGTTTTTAAAAAAAGTATTGATACATTTAAGTACACGAACCATAGTTTCTGAACAAATTTAAATCACAAAACTTATATATCTCTCAAGGTGGGGCCATTACCTCACACCCTATAAAACAGCATGGTCCTTGAATGGAAAAAATAATACCGTGGTTTCAAGTTTGCAATTACAATTACTTTGAAAGTGAGTAATTTGAAACGAGAAAATAAAATTACAATTTTGATTAGTAATTTCAACTAATTGATGAACCGCTGTAATTATAATTATGGTTCGAAATTACAATTAATCATAGAACGAAATTAATCGCAATTATATTTTTTTATAATTAGTGATTGCAATTACATTTTGTTGAACACTGCCTAAAACCACAGTTACATTCGGATCACGCCTTCAAGATCTACGGATACCATAGCTCATAGTCGAACGGTGTACCAGGTCTAGTGGCAAAAAATGAAGGAGCAGAAGTTGTGCTGCCCCACAGGAATACAAAAATAAATACAGATATTTTTGACGTGACAACGTCTTATAAATCATTTTGCGGGATGCCATGTTAGAAAAAGTGTCCCGTAACGGAAGTAGATTGTGGGGGAGGTAATTAGTAGTGTAGTAGTGGGGGTAAGAGGATTATAGATGCTGAGAGTCATGCAGGCAAAAGTGTCCCGTAACGGAGAAGGTAGTGGTGGGGATGGGTAAGAGTGAGGTGGTGGGGGTAAGAGGATTATAGAGTATACGTTGTCACGGAAATATGTCGCCTATCGCCTAGGCCTACACGGGCACGGGTTTTTTTCTTCACAAAATTAAAAATGTAGTGTCCAATGAGACTGTTACTCTTCATATTGCTATATAACTAAAAAAAAATCAATAATTTTCTTTTTTATTGGTAAATAGTTAAGTTTTTATTATAATTATTATTATTATAATTAAGTTCTAATTATTGTTTTGAAGTTTTTAAAACAATTTTTCACAGCAAAACTTTCAGTATAAGTCGCACAATCCTAGCGGTTTAAAAATAAAGTTGTTTGTTGTATATTTACAAATTTGGCTATTCTGGAATTTTTTATAATCTAACGTGGTTTCCTATTTTCACTATACAATTCACTTAATATGTGACGTCATTAATAAAAAATAAAAATGGTCTGTTGTCTTGAACGAGATTAGAAAATAGCTGCACTATTTTATCCGCAGTCATGATTCAAAGAGAACGTTTTCATAAATTTCTAGATACACCTGTTAGACATTTTATTTAAAAATTTGTTTCCTTACTGATTTAATTAAGTGAATTCTGGATAAAAAAAATCTTTTCTAAAATTTACATTGTACTTGATTAAATCATTAATCTATCAGAATAACAATCTTGCTTCGTAATTGAAATAATGAACTTTAAAGAACCAGAAGTTGTTCTTGATATGTTGTAATAACATATTTAAAAATAATTACCCAAGAAATTCTTGGGATTTATTTAATATGACTATATCATTTTAATTTATAGCGTCATGCTTGAGCATATAGTTATTTCGACTAACATTAAAACTTGAATTATCTTCATGTAATGCCAACTCTGATACTTCCTCTTAAATTTTATTTTTTACTTCAACCTTGAATTATCCATAGTTGATTAGACATTATTTTAAAATTCCACAGACCGATGGTTTTAGCAAACAGAATTCCCTCCATTATGCAAATAGGTACCGCTTCCCTCACCCTGAATAAATACCATTCGACCAACATCACCTAATGGACGATATTTTATTATGAACCAGCCTTTTCAATGTTTGTGGTATTTGATGGCTCTCATAGTTAAGCCAATAAAGTTTAGAGTAAATTGCAAAATAAACTGATTAAAGCACTATATTCATTCATTATTTAAAAGTTATCAAAACGTCTATAGTTCATAAATAATTAAATAAGCTTCCTTAACTGTATGTTGAAACTTTTTTTAATCACCCACTTTTGTGTGGCTATTAAAGTTTAAAAATTATTTATATCTTTTTTTTTATATAATAAAACATTCAAAATTTTATTTGCACATTACAATGTTTTTTTGACAAAGTAATAATTAAATATTTTACAAAACATAATTAAAAAAAAAAATACTTCTTGTTAACGCCATAATATAATTACGCTGTAAATAATTTTAAATAGTATTTTTTGTATTTAGTTTTATAGTTTTAGTTATATAGTTTTAGTTATATAGTTTTAGTTATATAGTTTTATTAGTATTTAATTTAGTTACATTTATTTTTATTTGTATTGTTTTAATTTATTTAGTTGTTTGAAAAGAAGAATGTGTGGAGAATTTTTCTAATAATGAGTAATAGAGACAGTTGCTAGGGGTGATCATTGTTGCGTCACCTAGCTACGGACCGACCATCTTAGTTTGTTAGAGCAGT
>NW_027107309.1:1309357-1312271 GCF_000696795.3 Halyomorpha halys | reverse complement strand
TGACCAAAAACAGATATGCGTCTTTTCATTCCAAACTCCTTAACCATCCTAATCCATTAATTCTTAATCGTTCATCCTTAACAATCCCTGATAATACTCCAAGGCGTCTGAAAAGAAGATGGCCACGGGACCTTTCTAATTTAAATTAATGTTTGAAGTACCACCAATGGGTAGTTCCTTCCCAAGATTTTGAAGTGTATATGAAACATACTACATATTTACCTATTGTATTATTTTGTACAGTTATAAATTACATTAAATAAATAATTTAAAAAAAAGTTTGTTATACATTAATTTTCTTTATCTTGGTTGTTTCATTATTAGTCTCTTATTTATTATTTCCCTTAATTTCGATGTTTATATGTTATTTCATTAATTTGTTTTGATTACCTATTTAATTTTACACTTATTCTGATTCTTAAAGATCCCTTATCTTACTCTCCTTCAATATTATGCGATATTGGACACGATTGTTCTGGCCATAGCCTTGCTGTTATTGTCCTTTTAATTTATAATAGAATCGTTTGTAGATGGTCTTTATTTATTCGTGGCCAGTTTGCATGTGAAGGTCAGTATATTTAGGTAGTTGATGTAGCATGGAACTTTTATTATTGTCTCTTATGCTTTTCCCTTAAAGGTTTAAAATTTTTTAATGTGAGCTCTTTTTTTTACTGTCTTAGAAATACAACAGCGACTTGTTGGCTACAATACCGAAATAATTAAACTTAAAATTCAAGTTTTATAAGCAAATTTTGCATTCAATTTTTTGTTGGTAGTGATTTTAACTCTGAGGTAACCCAACGATTTTAGAAGCTTGAGAATTTTAAATGAAAAGTTTTTGATGGGGAATTGATACCGAAATTACATGTTATTTGAAACCACTCAAATGCTGTGCATAGTTCGTTCCTTTTTTCCGCAAACTAATTTAGGTGGAAGTAGGAAGGAGGTCGTTTGGGCTTAGCAATCGATCCGAAACTGATTCGGTACAAACAGCAGCGGAGGGACAGATTATGACCCAACAAGTTGGACAGCTGAGGAACTCTGAGCTGAGGCAAAGAGGTGAAGAGGTCAGTAATGCGCCGCAACCACTAAGCTCGTTAAGGCAGATCGGGTTACCTCCCAATTAGGTCTCTACCTCAGTGACCTCCTCCTCCCCTCCCACTCCACCCATCTCGTAATATTATATCCTTCTCTTGATAGGTATCAATTGCTTATGGTTCTTATATCATATAATAATACCATTTGAATCCATATCATCATCTATATCTATATATAATTAGTGGATCATCTAACTAATCATTCATTAAGTAAAAGGTATGTTCAATCATAAAGTGTGAAAACTCAAGATTATAATATATTGATCCTTTATCATTATAAAACTATACAATAGCATCTTTAACAGACTTTATAATATTTTCATAATCTTTATTCTAGTACACCATTAAATTGACTGTATTTTATTTTTTGTTATTTATGTAGTTAAAGTTCTTGTTTTAATTAATTAGTTGTTTTTTCTCGAACATTATCTTTAATTGAATCATTTTATTCGTTCTAGATAAATATTGTTTTATTTTTTGTTAAATTTCTCATAAATCTTTATTTATTACACACACAAAGATTTATACATATTTGTAGAAGAGCCGATGCATATAAACAGGCATTAACCAAGTTTATTTATAACATTTACTTTTTTATTTATGTACAGACTTATTTACTTTTGATTTTTTATTTATTTAATTTTCTTCTAGGTAATATTTGAGAAGTATTTTTTATATAGTACAAATAAGTAGTAAGTTTAAAGGGCATTTCTTGTCATAAGAGTATTTGATTTATTTATTTTTATTTTTTAATATTTTATTTTGGTCTTTTATCCTTTTTAATATTCTTAATATAATAGCAATAACATGTCTCAATATCAACTTCACTTTATAGAATGCGGTTCTCGCATCGTGTATGTACAGTTTCTAAATAAACTCCTCATGTATATGCAAGAGGAAAAAATGTTAACGTACGTAGTTTTGCAGCTTCTTGAATTCGGGACACAGAAAAAAAGAGATATCCAAATCAATGGTGTTATTAACTTTGTTTTGATTTTTTGTAGCTTTTCAAATCCATTAAATTGTAATTGTTCGCTGAAAAGAATCTTTTGTATTTAATCTAATCTCGTAGATCTACCTAAATACTGTTGCTTTTTTTTTTTTTTTTTTTAAACTTCATTCATACTTCAAATAAAATAAAAACAGTGATGAAAACAACTGCTTAGTGAACTGGGATATTTGGGCCATGACATTTTTAAGTGTTTTGAGGATTCTGTGCCTCTCATATCATATATTATACACATCAGTTCTTTCAATGCATGCATTTCAAAATTAAGACTATTGGGATTGTTTACCGCAACGAGAATGTTTCGGAACTTGGGTCAGAATTGAAGTTATGTTTTATTTTTTATAAGGTTTTTCCGATTCTGCCGAATATAGTACTGATGCTGGGACTGGTAGTTGGTGGGGGAGAACATGTCCGGCAAGTGGGTCTATTGGTCTTTTTTGCAAACCCCTGATGGCTTCCTGAGTTGCCGCCGTGTACTAGCCAAGGAAGGAGTGTCAAGATTGATTCTTCGGGACCGCCGAAAAATAAATATTAACTGCTCCAGGTGAAAATCGAACCCACAACGTTCGAAAACGTGCGCTCTGGGACCTACGCCCCAATCCTCACAGCCGTAGCGTCCCTGCCGAATAAAATGTTAACGGAAGTAAACATAAAAACTTTTTATGAAAAGCATGAACAATTGAATTTTCTTTTCTTTTTGTTCAATATTTTTATTTTATAAGCATAACTTTTTTTCCTTTTTGTTTACTTAAATATAAATGTCATTTCAATCTTTTAATTATTCGATTACCTCGATCAAGCAGAAACT
>NW_027107309.1:1299736-1309251 GCF_000696795.3 Halyomorpha halys | reverse complement strand
ACAGGTAATTAATTTCTGGGGGAAAGTTATATTTTTCAAGGATTCGTTTAATTAACTTTTGAATGAAAGTTGTTGCTCCAGGTAAATGGCTTTAAAATTTTCTACTGCAAAGAAAAGATAAGCCGATTTTTTTTCTTCATTTTTTAGAGCCGTTTCTGCTAGGAGGTAGATTGGTACTTGGATCACGTACCCGCTGAAGTTTACTCTTCTCATTACAAAGATGTCCACTTTGCTAAGTGCTGATTAAGTACTCTAGTAAAGTCGGGTTAAGCTTATTTGCACTTTACATTTTTGTCATTCCTTACTCGCTCTTGATAAAATCTTCAATTTCTGATTCTGTGAATTGTCGTGTACTCTCCTAATTCTCGTTTAACATTCACTGTGAATGCATTCTAGTTAAACTGTAATTAAACGAGGAAATAATTGTAAACTTATTTTCGTCAATGTATCCTGATGTACAAATTTTTGAAAATGGTGTTACTGTAAAGTTTACCTACTTTGGGCTTGAATAAACCTAATTGGACAGATTTTTCTATGTTTAGTAGCTAATGCCTTCTAAATTATTTCATGAGGACTAACCATGGAAATTTAAAGTTCGTTAAATGCACTATAATGTAGTTTATTATGATCACCTTCCTAAGAATAATAGTTTTGATGATTTTTGTCAAAATAGATTCACAAGATGATTATTTATCGCTGTTTAGATTATAGAATAATGGTTTAGAAAACCATTGTACCACGGAAATTATTGAGCAGTAAGAACTCCATTAGTTTAGCATGATGCTTGTTAAATGTACTGTAAAGTTGTTTATAATGATATCTCAACTAATTCAAATACTTTAAGATTTACTGACTATAAACCTAAAATGTATGGTGTTCATTTTGAAAAAAAATTATTAAGGGGTGGTTTCCTTTTTATCATTGTGTTTTTCAAACTTCAAACTTACTTAGAAATCTAGCGAGATAAATTAGTTTATAATTTCTTCGAAATACATAAAACTTATAAGCTACCTTTACCAGAATGAAATGAATTTCTGCAACTTTAGTAATTAAATTATCTCACTCCCTTCATTAAATTGTATTAATACTATTTTAATTTATTTATGTTGTTATTTTTTTTAAGAAAGAATAGTCGTCTTCAAAGTTGCACTTTTGGATTTAGATGGAATTTAATTAAATTAGGCATGTAGAAAATATCTGTTGGTTTTGTCGGAATTGAACTCGTGGGTTTGCCCTTGTCTTTGTTTTTCATATTTTTTTGGAGTGTGGGAGTTGAATGGGTAAGGTCCCAGGTTAAAGCCTCGTTGAAGCAGGCAATTTACTGCTATTCAGCCATTTGTTGACCGACTCTGGGCTAAGAAAACACTCATCCACACTGTCCTTATTAAGTGAGTACCTGACATTTCAAAGGGTCGTCGAAAAACCCTGGGATGACCTGGACCTCTCCCTTAAAAGCTATTTTTGAAGTAGCGCTTCTTTTTGCATAAAAGACTATATATATAGTCAACAAACATTGGCATAATTTCTCAAAATCTTACATTTACGATCTACTGGAAAAAGAGAAACATCTATTCCTGATTTAGTTCTTTTCGATGTTATAACATAATAATCTGTAAGTCAGATTTGGTTGCTTTATTTTTGTTTAATAAAAAAAAAAACTGTAAACAATGTTTTTTTCCCAAGTACCAGTATCAGTGAAGTTTGGTTTGAGATTACCTAAAAAAAAAATTATTACATTAAAAGCTAAATTCAATGATAACGCCCTAGTGAGAGTCAAACAACGTGCAATGTTCTGAACAAAAAAAAATTCATATTAACAAAATTGTTAAAATTGACATTTCTAATATTTATAGTTTAAATCAAAATACAATATAAAAAACAATATAGATTTTTTTTTGCAACTAAATAAATATTTCATTCAAACGTTGTTTAAAATAAAAATTGGTTTGCCTTACCTAAAAATTTGGGAAAATAAAAAACAAACATATAGTTCAGTTTTTGGAATATGTTGTAACTAACCTTACCCCACCAAAAGTTTTATTTGAATAATTGTCATCAATATAATAATATAAGGCTGACCTTGGCTGGCTAAGATTAAATCAGTATATCTTTTTTTTGTTGAGGAATTTCAGTAACTTATTTTTTGTCTGTAATTACCTATGGAATGAGACCAATACTCACCTTAGCCCCAGAAATCAGATCATAAAACGAAAATCTCCGAATAATTAAAAAAAATTATTTCCTAGCACAATCAACATAAACATCTAGCGAAAAAGGTTATAGGACAATTAATTAAAGTATTTACTAACACTATTACTTAATTGTCAGGTCAAGCACTATTAGTACAAGAGCCGGGAAGAAGAAAGGCAATTATATTACCCCAATTTTTGATTACTTCAATGAAAGCTATGTATAATTACTAGTCGTAATTGACGAGTCTGCCAACTATAGGTAGGGGGAATTAAAAATGGCGCTGTTTCAAAAACCTCAATTTTTCATTTGGAGCCTATATCTTAAAAATTACCAACAACACTAGAAAATCTAAAAACAATATTATTTAAAGAAGACAGAATTTTCTGAAATATTAGCCCTAATAGGGCTATTTATGTTCAATAATTCTCGAGATATAGCCTTTTAAACAGCAAAATTTCATAAAATGTACTGAAATATCAGTAGTTAGTTAATTTATTTTCGGAAATCTATATCTCAGGAACTACGTGACGTACAGATGTCTATTAGCAATCAAATTAAAGCTAGTTTAATGTACTATAAAGTGTTTTAGAACTTTTACCTTCGTATGATTAGTAGATTTCATACTATTTGCTAAAATAAATTGATTTATAGTTGTTCGGACAATAAGTTTTATTTATGAAAAACTTTATTTCATAAACCATAGGACTTACACATTTCTGTCAGCACTCAAATTAAAGCGCGTTAAATTTACTATAAAAGAGTCAATTATGTTTATCTTTGCAGGAGTAGTAGTTTTTATGATATTCGACAAAATGTTAATTTCTAGCTGTTCGTATAAAATGTTAAATTTATGAAAAAATATATCTCTAGACCTATAAGACGCAAATATATCTGCCAGCACTCAAAATAAAGGAAATTTACTTACTATAAAGTAGTATATGGCACCTATCATATGAAAATAAATTTGGCAAATGAAACTTTGTCTAAACAACTATAAATCAATTTATTTTCGCAAATTTCATGAAAACTACTACTCCTACGAAAATAAATTTCATATACTACTTAATAGCTCATTAAACTAGCTTTAATTTGAGTGCTAATAGACATCTGTGAGTCGCATAGTTCCTGAGATATAGATTGCTCAAGATAAATTAACTTACTTCTCATATTTCAGTACGTTCCATACAACATTTTTATGAAATGTTGCTTTTTAAAAAGCTATATTTCGAGAACTATTAAACATAAATACCTCTATTAGGGCTTAATTTTAGCAAATTTACTCTACTTTAAATGATCCTCTCTTAGATTTTCTATTTTTGTTGGTAGTTATAAAGAAATAGAGCTTCGACTAAAAAATTAATTAGTTTTAACGTTTTGAAACAGCCGCCATTTTGTATTCCCCTTACCTATACTTGGCAGACTCATCAATTTTTACTTGTAATTATACCTAGTTTTCAATTATGCATGTCATAATGCATTGTCAAAAAACAAACTGCATTGGTTATGCGGAACGGACCTATACAAGACAATGCCAGACCTCATGTTTCATAACAGACATTGAATGCAATTTTTGACTATTAATAAATTGATCAACTCATGTTTTCGAATGTTAACTTAGCAAATGAATGTTTTTCATCCGAGCCAGCGTGTTTTATTTTTTAAAGATTTCCGTCAGACAGGAAGAAAAAGTCAATTTGAGGTGGCTTATTGTAATTTTTCGCAGCCATACATCATACTTCGCTTTTTCTTTTTGCTGTAAGACTTCATGTGAAGAAAAAAAACTCAAAACGATACCAAAATCATAGTCATAGTTTGATTTACAATCAAGAATCATTTTTCAGGTTCTATTGTGGTAGATAATGGGTAATTAAATATAACATTTATTTTGTGTGTACTTATCTATGTTTCAGTATGGTTTTTGAAAACTTAATAAAAAAAAAAAAAAAAAAGAAAAAGAAAAGAGGAGAGAGAGAGGCCGATTATTACCTTACTAATTAGCATCCAATTCATTTTTTTTTTAGATACGTTCGCCTACTTAATAATAAATTTATGCATATTTAACATGCTTTTGCAATACCGGGTGCAGCGATACAATAGCTAGAGATGAGAGGTGATATCTATACTTATACGAGATAAGGAGAGAAGCCTACCTTGCAGAGAAAACTATAAATAAAGTAGCCTTTGTTGGGAGGCAGTGGCCCGGAAGCACTCAATGCCTCAAAGAGATCTCTCCCATTCCGATTCAGTCGTTCCTTTTATGCGGTTGTCTTATCGGTTAAATATGTTAACAGCAGCTTTACCCCTCTCAACTCTGGGTCAATCCGGGTCCTAACTTAGTTTGACTTTCCAATGCTGATTTTAACGTTGAGGACGGAACCTGGACATCAAAAATCTAGTGCGGTACGCAATATTTTCACTAAATAATTTTCGCTTTTCGTCCCCACGTTTTTTATAGATTGGTGGGTCCGTGTTGAAGATATTTCTATTTTTGTTATTTAGCAAAAAAAAAAGACCAGGGGAGGAAGAAATTATGAACTAGAAATTTTTATTTTTTGTTACGATATAAATTTTAGGGTATCACGAGATTTTTTTCCCGCCAAGAACACAACGGTTTAACAAGAAAACAATGCCGTAATTTAATCGAATAAAATCGGGTAGTCTCGGTGTTCCGGATAACCTACGGCAACCGAAAGGTTGAATTAGAAGGGCTGTCATAATCCAGGTAATACTAGCGCCATGGTGTGGATTGAATTGGGGGATGCTCCTTTCAGAAAGGCACTATCAGCGCCCATGTGATCAGCAACAAAAGCTTGCCTCCTCCAGCGCTCTCGGTGGCAAGAGAAGTAACCCAGCGGATGTGAGAGAGCCAACTTGTTTTTGTATTTTGCCAACATACAACAATGAAAATAAGTGAGTAGAGAGACTCGGAGGTTCCCCTCGGAGCAGAGGAGAGAGAGAGAGAGAGAGAGAGAGAGAGAGAGAGAGAGAGAAATAAGTGAGTTCAAGTGATAAGGAGGGAGAGGCCGGAGAATGGAGTAAGTCCTAATGCAACAGCTAACATCTACATCGTCACCAACCAGCTCATTATATCTACAATTTTCTATAGCTCAGTCATTCAAAATTGATTAACTCATTTAATCATAAATGTTTCATTTCGGCCACCCCCTACCCTCCTGTAATTTATATTACAGAGTTTTACTATCATCTAATCATGTATTATTATTCATTTGTATACATTCCACTCAAATCCAACCAGCTAACCAAAAGTGAAGTCTGTCTGGCAATTTAGTTGGCTTTACTAGTTCGAATACAATGTTTCAATTTTTCTGTTTTATATTGTAATTGTTTTGACTAGACAGTTCCCATTTGGATTATAGGGGAGTAATGTCTGGACCAACTTAAGTAAATCCATCTCAGAAGAGATGTGGTTGAAGATGTAGAATAATGTAGATATGAGGGTAAGCCATAAGATAAAATTTAACAAAGTTAGTGAGTTAAATAAATTTAGATTTTGGAAATTGATATTTCTGAAATGAGATGATGATGATGATGGGTCACCACTTCGTGTTAGAAGGTGACTGTGAGCCCCAGATGGGATGGGTCACCTGACATGTGATCTGTGGTGCTAACGCTGATGTGCCACCTCCGGGCCGAGTGGTCCCATTGCCACACTCACTGCCTGCTTAGGCTGTCATGTTGTGTTTTCGAAGGCTTGTGACAGAGTGAGGGCAGGTCAAAGATCCCTGTAAAGTCTGCAGGTTTAAACAGTCCGGGCTTAACACTCCAATAAGCTCTGGCTGCTCCTTTTTTTATAAAGGTGGATGGCCAATTCTGGTAGTTTCTTTTACCAGTAGATGACACTCCTTGTCACTGCATATAAAGAAAGTGTTTCCCCTGTCTTATTGCCCTCGACCCACACAAACAGCCTCAGGCTAGACCGAGGACTAGTTACTGAAGTGTTTTTCTCATCATGACCTCAACCTCATGCACCCATGGGGCTTAGAAAAAAAGAATGTATTCCCCTCAAAACCTAAAACCTGAGGACTGTGGACTGAACAGTATTTACTCAAAAAATTCTTAAACATTGTGTATTTATCCTTTATTTATTATTGCTAATAATGAGAGCTGTTTATTTTTTTCAAATAAACAAAATTAAACGTACTTTCGATGAAGATTTTTTTTTTTAATTCGTCATTTAAGGTCTGTCAGACTATTTCAATGATGATAAAAACTAGCTTATATTAAAACTATTTAATAATAAATTGACAATACCTAGTTAAAACAAAATAGTCGAGTTATTTTCGGTAAAATCGAAAAAATGTGTCATTTTTCCCAAATTTGGATATTTGAACTTGGGGAACTTCAAATCGTTACTTTTTTCGTCGAAAAATCGAATTCAATATTTTTCAAAATCGGAAAACTTTCCTTTTCCTATTCTATATGTAGGTAAGTAAAAGTAAAAATTGATTAGTTTATTTGAGACCCAATACTATAGGTACATGTAGTATCCTATTAAACTCGCCAATACCTGGTTCCTGGCCTTCATTTGGATTTTAATAGATGAAGGAGAAATAAAAAAAATTTATTGCTACTTGAGAACACATAATGGGAAAATAGATAGAGTATCTTACATTATTATACATAGTATTATTGACTAATCCTGAATATATACAAAAATGTATATCTTTAACAGATTATTATAACAAAAAAAATCGAAGTATTGATAATCTAGGCATTCTTAATATATAACCCTTATTAATAAATAAATTAGAACTATGACTACGTTCATATGTAGTATTAGCCAAACAAAAAAGACCAGAAGAACGAAATACATGATTCAATATTTTAAAACAAGATACAACAAATTCATAATATCTATTTCTTATAATACCACGTATAATTATGTTAATTAGGTATATAATGAAAGAATAAGTAATGATAGATTTAATATCAACCTAAAACACATAAAACCTAACAATTCAAGGCCCTTAAAGACTAAAAACAATCAAAACTTATAAATATTTATGAGCTGTGTGGATCATTGATTATCCTGCTGTGGTACTTAATCGAAGGATCGGGGTTCGATTCTGGCTTTGGCAGAGATAATTGTTTATTATGTTACTTACATATGTACATATTTATTTAAACGTTTATATTTAATAACATTAATGATAGCTGAACTTTCTAACTAAACCTGTGGGTAAGATATTAATTATTTAAAATCGCTCCTTAGGAAAGGAGAACTTCCTGTTTATTTATTATCCAACCTGTGGGATTCCCCTGAGGGAGTGGAAGAAGTGTGGTTAATATTTCACAAGAAGGAATCATAACCCAGCTTATCAGGTAGCAAAACCCTTTATACTCAGTGTTCCTTACACAAAACCGGTATAGTAGAACCATCAACGTTTGCTAGGTATCTTGGTTTCGTGTTTCCCAGGAACTTCTGAAGTTCTGACGTTAATTTAATGAAGTTTATTCTCTGTACCAATGAACTATATTGTTAACGCCATAATATATAATTACCTTGAAAATAATTGTAAATAGTATTTGAGTTTTAGTAGTATTTAATTTAGTTACATCTATTTTTATTTGTATTGTTTTATTTAGATTTAGTTATATGAAAGGAAAAAATGTAATTATATTTGTGTGTTATAATGAGTAATAGGGACAGTTGCTAGGGGCTGATTATGGTTGCTAAGACGTCACCTAACAACGGACCGACCATCTTAGTCTTTTAGAGCAGTTCCATCTAATTAGTGGCGCTGGTAGCGTCTAGGCAGTCCTGTCTTCCCTTATAGTTTAATAGTTTAGACATTTGTTGAGTGTTTTAGTCGTCACTACAGTTCGAAACCAGACCTTTTCTGTGTTTCGACTTTAATATGAGTTCCGGATAATTAGTGGCCATGAACGTGTGTAACCAGCCCTGTCTGCGTTCATTTCGTGCGCTCGCCTAATACCTTAATATTTGGATATTTGGACCATCGATGTGCCACTACACCAACTTTGGACCATTACAGCGGTGTATTGAGCTACAGCAGCAGCACTCTTCCTCTGACCTATCGGAGCGGAGCAACCTTTCGTCGTGAAGTATTTATTTTATATATTTATTTGTTTGTTTATTTGTAAATTAGTTTCTTTTCGTTTTCATGATTTATCTAACTATTTTATTTTTATCTAAAAGGCCTTCTTTTTTTTTTATTTTACTTGTATTCATTGTTAGTTACCTTTTGTTTATTTTAGTTTTAGTTTCCAAATGTTTAAATTGAACCAAATAAATGTTTAATCCGAGCCAGTTTGTTTTTTGTTCATTTTAAAGCCTTCCAACAAAAAGACATAGTCGATTTTAGGTGGCTTTAACATTATTGTTTATCCTTCCTCATGACTCGGGATGTAAGTAAATAATATTTATCGATATTATCAATGGGGTAATTATTATTATATGAAACAAAAATTGTAGGATTCCTCAATTAATAAAACATATTTAATCAATTTGATTCACTTAAATTAAGCATAACAAGGTCCTATTATAAACAAACTTGAATAACCTTTTGCAACCTTTTCTCGTGTTACCGATGTGTATTTATTTTATATAATATTATATACAATTCTTGTAAAATTATTGATTTATAATAAATGGAATATATTTGGTCGTTTCAGATGAAATATTACTTTTCACCGAAAAGGTAATTTAGTAAAACAATTTTATAAAAAGGTTTTGTGAAGAAACTCTGCATTTTGAAGTAAGAAAATAAATTTTTGGCCTGATAATCGTTATTAAGAAAATTTCGTTTTCCAAATTTCTGAACAGATGGAAATCTTTGGGGATACGTCTGGCGAATAAGATTGGTATCAAAAGATTTCATAGCACAGCTAGTTTAGTTTTAATGTCTGTTGTGATACATGAGGTTTACATTGTCTTGTATAGGTCCGTTTCGATTAACCAATACAGTTTGTTTTCTGACAAGTTTTTACTGCATTATATCAATATCCCTGCTCTAACAAGTTGACGTGATAGTATCACCTCATCTCAAATATTTTTTAAAAGTATTACTGTATCTAAAGAAGTGCGGTAGCATTGTGGTTATGTACAATGCTACTTATTCAAAGGACCAGGGTTCGAATCCGGCTGGACAGATAATTATTTTCTGTTACACTGTAGCCATTAGTCAACCCTATATGGAGCCCTCCTGAGTTTTATCCAGCCTCATAAAATCACCTCCTTGTATAGCCGTCGTTTTAAAAACAGTGTTTCCTTAAAAAGTACTGAACCCATGACACTTCATGGATCGCAGGGGTTCACATTGTTATTACATATATATATA
>NW_027107309.1:1288751-1299686 GCF_000696795.3 Halyomorpha halys | reverse complement strand
ATATATAATCTTATTTATAAACCGTTTAGCTAAACTACTTCAATTGGAATTTTCATAAAACGTAAGTAATTCAAGTACTTAAAAATACGAAATATTTTTTAATACCCGCCAGTTGGTTATAAACAGGTCAGCATCTTGTGATTTCGTTGGTCGGGCCTAAACATTGAAAATAATATTCAAAAGAACATAATTTGTTGTTTACCTATTCTGAAATATTCAATTTTGAAATCAAAAACCTGCAATATATTTTCATATTTGATAACCTGGTACATCAATGACTATTATAGGAAAATATACCGTATTTAAAAAATACAAGCATTCTATATTTGTTAAATTCACCATTTCTAAAGAATACTAACATTACCTTTATAATTTTAATGAGTCATTATATCATCAGTATAATTATTAGTAATGTTTATTTAATTTTATTTTAACTGTTTTATTCAATATAAAAAACAATCCGATTTATATAATTATACATGTATACTTTTTAGTGTTTTTATTTAATTTAAATTGTTTGAAAATCACATAAACATATTCCATAGTTTTTCCTCTATGCATATGTGTAGAAGCGGTTAAAATAAATTACAATTTATCAGATAGCCAGAGGACAGAAGCCGGAGGGTAGATGTCACATCATCCCCTCCAGTGACCCCTCTATCCTTTTGAAATCCCTTTTTTTTTCTTTTTTTTTTTGTCCTGAGCTGAGTCCTCATACATAACTCTATGTAGGACGGAAAGGACCACCTTTGTCGAAAAATCTACTATTTTCCAAAGCATTTCATTTCATTTTATGCAAAGCTAAAACGTAGAAACTGTTTATTAAATCTCCGTAATATTTAGAATCCTAATTGCACCAGTTTTATTAATATTAGTCATAATATTAGAAAAAAAATCAAAGGAATATTAACTAGCATTAATACGGCTTTGTTGAGCATTTCCATAACATAACTATAGAGATAATTCAATTAAATTGTCTGTATTAAAATTTATTTGAAGTCA
The DNA here is from genome assembly GCF_000696795.3 of Halyomorpha halys. Classification (NCBI taxonomy): domain Eukaryota; kingdom Metazoa; phylum Arthropoda; class Insecta; order Hemiptera; family Pentatomidae; genus Halyomorpha; species Halyomorpha halys. The sequence goes on along the minus strand of NW_027107309.1, from coordinate 1,298,684 downwards.
CAGTAAATTCTTCAAAAAATAACAAATATAACTCTAAAGCTTAAAGTAAAAATTAAAAAAATTATATTGTATTTTTAAAAAAAATCTTTGTGAACAATTTAAATATGTAGATATATATTATATTATATTGATTTACTTAAAATTATGTTTATATTAGGTACGAGTGGGATAGAACCTAATGGGTATATTTGACAATTTTTTATTTAAAACCATAAAATATACAACAGCTAGTAATTTTTTTAAAAAATAGTTTTTACCATACTTAATGGAAAATCATATTTCTTTGGACACTAAAACTCTTTCTACTTAGTCGGTAGTGAATTAGGTTTTTTTTTTTTATTTTCATCATTAACTTGTGGCTAAGTTACTTCCTTGCGAAAACATTATGGTAAAATAAACAGTATTAAATGTATCATCAAATGCGTAAAGCATATAGCAAATAAAATATAGTAACAGTCTAATAAAATGATCAGCGTTACTTATCATACATTTGAAACATGTACATGAGACTTATAGCAACTATATTGGTCGATGTACGACATGTCACAATCTCACTAGACGAAATTTCAACACAAACAATATTATAAGGCAATCCTTCTCGAATGCCCCGCCCCACTAAAACCCCGATATCGCTTCTGAAACATTTACTTAAAAAAAGAAGAGGAGGCTTGAGATAGTTCGATCGAGCAATATATACACAGTGTCTAAACTTGAAATAATGGTGTATAACCTATTAATTTATCATAACTTATTAATGTCATTTTATCAATATTCATTGACAATTTTATCAATTCTAAAGTTTACACTTAAAAGATCAGAGACTGGTAGATAATAATAAAATCTCTTATTTACAAAAAATAATTATGATTAGTTTTAATTATATTACCTCTTTGTTAATTTTACCCTCTTTTATACCTTATCATTTTGTTTTCAAAACGTTGGTTGGTGATAATGAATGAATAGTTTCTGTTCTATTTTTAAGAAAACTTTTTTTAACGCAACCTAGTCCGCATTCTTTCATTAATTACGAACTCTCGACCGATAATCTTGCAATCATAAGTTATTGTTTATAGAAATTGACACATTTATTTGTTTTAAAAAATAATTAATTTTCTTTAATAATAAATTGATTCCAAAATCTAGCGCCAAACCCTTAAACCTGTTGAAACAGCGTTATATAATGAAGGAAGAGTAGCCACTAATTTGCTATAACCGACCGGCTCTAATTTCTTCGATTCAGCTTGGCGTCCCATTGCTGCAACTCTAACTGCTGCTCTCGGCAGAACTCACCTTCAACTTTCCCAGTTTAGTTTCCAGTTCACCTGGAGTTCGCGTTAATTATTCATAGTTGAAGAGAGTCTTCGGCGATATCCTTTGTTCTTTCACAATGCCGTTTTTGGTAGGGCTAATATTTCATGAGTTTCCTCCAGAATCGTCTACATAATTATTTTTAGTTTTAATAATCATTACTGTAGAAAACCTGAGGCAAAGTGTAGCTCTCTCGAAAAATATTTTAAAATTAGGTTGTTTTGTGCGTTTTAAGTCACGTTTGGGGTATATTTGCCTCTTAAATAAATAAAACCTCGAGGACCTGATAGCTGATTAAGTCGAGGGTCTCAGAGTGATTGGTTCTAAAGGTCGTGGGTTCCATTCCCTCTTGTGTCAGTTAATATTTAATACGCGGCTGCCCCAAAAACGAATCTTTGCACTCACACTCTGGGGTTGTATAGATCTTCAAAAGAGGACTTAAGTATTAAAGAAAAAAATAATAATAGTAAGAACCCCTATGACCCCCGAAGGGTCAAAGGTTCAGTACTTTGTGAGGAAGCACTGTTTTTAGATCAAAGGTTGTACAAGGAAATTATTTATTCAAGATCACGCTCAACCGCAATTGAGTCACTAATTTGATGTGCATTGTTGATATTCTAATTCAATTGTCCAAATTTTGATATAAATCTAAAATCTAGTTGAAATTTATATATTTATGAATAATGAATACTTAATTTATAAAAAATTCATTTTTTTTTTCAAATTCGGAAAGGGAAAAGGAGGAAATATAGGAAAAATACATCTCTTCCCTTAAAGAAAAATTCAGCGAGACCTTCCGAAAGAAATTTCTCCGTAAGTGGCTTCTGGTTTGGATCTCGTAGAACAATACCAAATAGAACAAGGAGCTTCTTATCAGACTTAGGTGTTTGGGATATATCAATCTTCAAATATCATTTTGGAATCCCTGGACATTTTTTCTTTAGCTTTTTAACCTATTTATGTGTATTTTAACTTATTTACCTGTCTTTTGAATTTATTATTTTTTTAAACTTATTTATTTGTTTTTTAATCGTCCTACTGCTATGGCTATTTTACAATAAATTGATTTCTATATTTCTAATTATTGATAATCTCTTTTAATTTGCATTGCATTTTTGTAAGGGATTGAACGTGTATTGCGGATCACTGGAGATGGGGGTTGTGGAATAAATAGAATAGGTAGATAGGGATAGTAAAAAAAAAAAAAAGGATATTGAAAGAAAATGTAATATAACTTTGTGCGAGAAGAAATAAGAACAAAAAATAATATTTTTGTATTGTATTTAGGTTATAATTAATTATTGTTTGAAAAAAGTAAGAGTGGATTTTTTTTTATATTTGTTAATTATGTTAGTGTTTATATATTTAATCATGTATTGATAAGTATGCTGTGTGTTTTAGCTTTTTTATTTTATTTTTCTATACTAATTTATCTATAATCATATTCGAAATTTCTTAAAACTCATCAACGGTGTAGTCTTCTATGAGTTTATACTAAAAATAGTTAGATTAAGTTTATTGTTTTTATTCTGTGCTGACCTTAGTTACGTGGTAGGCAACCTCCTAATTTAAATTTTAAGGTTAAGGGTTTGTTTGTTAGTGCCAGTAGAAAAATCCATACGAACAGATAAATACCGAATTATTCATGCGACCTGTCCCAAGCGCGACTAATGAAGGAATTATTATAAAATCTGATTACAATCTATGGTTTTTTGGAAAGCTTTGCTTTTCGCTTATAGATTCAAATACACTAATTAATATTAATTCAGTATTTTATCACTTTAAAATAGTATAATAAATAATTAAAAAGTATTTTAAGCCTTATAGTGCTCCCCAAAAAAAAAAACTCATGCCAATCTCTCTTGTCCCCTTCCCCTACTGTATTTCGCCTTTTATCACCTAATTATTATTATAATTTATATATTGTTTGCGGATTTAGCGCACTTGCGCAGCCACCACGTGATGCGGCGAGAGGGATGCGCTTGGATTTTATGAGCTCTGCTCTACCCCTCACATGTGGGCTCAGGGATCCTCAGGTCGATTGTGTAGATGTTGGATATAAGTGTGCAAGTGTAACTAGAGATTATTTTATTTTTATTATTATTTATTTTATTTCTTATTTTTTGATGGACATAGTTTAATTATGTTCATTTTCTTTATGCTTCTGTTTGTATATATTTTAAGAGAGATTTATTTTTATGTACTTTTTTTCATTTATTTATTTATTTTTCATTCTTATTTTATTTTATTTTAGTAAGAATGTGATCATTCATCACTATTAACTACTGCCCACAACGGTGTCAGATTGTAATGTCTATCAATAAAGAAAGTTTTTTGGAAAAAAAAAATTATTATCTTTCTTTTTAAAATATTACACTATTTTTCAATGACCATGCGGAGGTGTCTAACCTCCAAATATTTAAGTTGATTTTTCACAGAATGGACACATCAAAACCTCAGATAAATATTTCACCGGATACTTCAAATACCAGTGGTAGAAAAAGGTTATATTTAATTTTATTTATGTTTCATTTACCTAATGCAATTTATTAATTCATATATTAATTTCTGTTTTTGAGTGATAGAAACAAAAAAAAAAAACATGTCAATTTTAAGGAGTAAACAAATTTTTGCTTGTTGGCTGGACTATAACAAAAAGGAAATCCTTACACAATGATTCTGTTTTCTTTTTAGAATCGAAAGGATTAAATTAAATAGAGGGAATAAAGGACTAGATGGCCCTTCTGGCAGAATTCGTTGAATTTTTCCCCCCCTCATTTATGTAAAATATAACACTCAACCGAAAGTCTCTCTCCCTCCATCCTCCTCCTTCCAAAATAAAGAAAAGAAAATTATCGCAGACAACTGAATATCTCCTTTTTATAAACGAGAACTCCCTGAGCCCCCGGGACATAATGATTATACGTCTCTTGCCGGACGTTCCCCTGACGACGAGTTCCTAACGACTGAGATAAAGCAAGTCGTTTTTCTCTGTCTTGGAAAGAGTGAAGGAGTTTTCCCTATTCAAGGCAGATAAGTTTCCACTTGATCATTATAGAACCGACTGCTGACCTCCCGAACAGCGGATAGGGTTCGGACAATGGGCTTCGATAGAGGTGATGGATAGTGCGTGTTTGCTTTCCTCTAAGGCCAAGACCTCATTCGAGATACTTCTTTCTCAACATAGGAACAGCTTATTTTAGTTTAATTCACATTGTGATCCTAAAAAACAGAATGCAACCTTAGATATCCAAAAGCGAAACTAAATTCTAGTAATCAAATGTCATCTCTCCGTATATATAAGAAATCTGCTGTAGACAGAAATTATTTATTTATTAATCTATGCTACCCAAATATAAATACAGCTAACTGATCAATCATTTAGGATATTATATATATTATTAAAGAAATAATGTTGAAAACATGATATAATGTCCTTTTTTCATTATAAAATCAAGTGACATTACATTTTTTACATGATTTTTTTTTCTTTATCCCTTTCTTTAATTTTTTTTTCCTTTTTGTTTTGTGCTTATTATTTATTATCGATCTTATCCTCTATTTTACTCCGATATTTCTCGTTTCCAGTGATCTCATTTAAAATTTCTGGTACGCATACACAAAAAAAAAGTAGAATCTTAAAAAAAATAAGTTAGAAATAAATAAGTATTGTATTATATTAAAATAAAACAAAAATATCAGTGGAAAAGCTAAAAAAAAAACTAATAAATTAGTTAATAATAAATAAATAAATAAATTAAAAGTTAGTAAATAGTTAAAACTAGTTAATAATATTAGATATCTTCTTCTTGTTTAACCAAACCATATACTTTACAGTGTCGGGGCGGCCTTAATCCATTCCTCAAAACCTCCTCTACTTGTGACCAGCTTCGTGACTCCGCCTAGAGTAACACTTCTGTTCCTTGCCATATCCGACATGATGTCCTCCCACTTATTTCTCGGCCGTCGGCGGGGTTATTTAATCTCCTTTTCTGCTTCCCAAATGAGGTTTGGAAATCTTTTGATCGGCATTTTTTGCATATAGCTGAACCAGGTTAAATCTTTTTTAGTATATTTTCTATTAGCGGTTCCTGTCCTGTCATTTTTCTTATTAATTGATTTCTTAATCGGTCGTTTCATCTGTTGACATCTGTTTCATTTGTTGACACTCCACTCATCTTTCAACTACATTTGTCAGCACAGGTATAAAGAGCTGTTTATACAGCGTCATCTTTATTTCCCTTTTGCCGGTTTGTCTTGGAATCTAACCTCCTATAATAATTTTATTATCACCAGTGTTTTTTTTTTCTCGGCTGTTTCTAGCTCCCAATCCTCGATAAGGACATACTCTTTAACAGGTTGTCCTAAAGAGCGTCTTCATTTCCTTGTTTTCCGCTATCCACAAAAATCTTGCTGAAAAAATCTTCAGTAACAACATTCTTTCAGAACTTTACTTGCTAAAGATATTTACCACGTGAACTATTCACGGAGTTTCAAAACATCCTTTTATCCTCAACATAGGTTTCACTAAATTCTGGCCAGCTTTTCTCTTTAGCCATCTTCTCTGCTTGCTTTGCTTCATTTATTTTTTTAAATTAGTCATTGCAAAGACTATTTCCGACAATTTATTTCAAAAATATCAAATATTTCCATGAATTTCAATTAGAGTTCGACGTCAGGGAATAGATGAAAGTTGTGGAGGTGGTGTGGCATCTCAACCCCCTGGGCATCCGAAGGGCTTAGTCGTGATTGAAATATTGAATAGTACTCTTAGCGACCAACTACGTGTAGATTAGTTGAATACGTGATTAAGCAATGTAGTGAGCCAGATCAAGCAATGTAACGAGGAATCCTTCAATACATTCATTCACAGGGTTTACTCATTTCGAGATTGTTTTCGGGTTTCTTCAGGCGCGTCGGAGGGATTACCGTGATATGATGGCCGGGGAAGATAATATCGCCGTATGGCGATACAGTATGGCATGAAGAAAGACGGGGGCCAAAGTTAGGGGCTGGATTGAGAGGGAGTATTGGAAAAAAGTGCTGCGGTATAATCGTAAGCTTATAATTGGTGTCAATTTTTAAACGGTTGTTGCCATTAAATTCTTTATATTTAAAAACAAGCATTACCCTTTCGATAATTGGTACAGGTCAATAACTGGAACACTTACTCTATATATACATAAATTTTTTGGCAGTTCTTAGTTCATGTTGGCACATTGCTCTTCTATTTTGTCAATATATTTAATTATAAATTCAATATATTGGTTTATAATTTAATTTAATGCATCGTGTATACTATAATTACTTTATAAATTAATTGCACTATTGTTTTCAATTTATGTAACTATCAGTAACTGTATATTCTACCACAATAAGTCAATTTCTGCACTGTAGTCATTACGGATACAATAAACAGCGCCTGATGCTATAACCGTTAACAACTATTACAGTTTGAAAGCTGTAAAGGGAACAACTTGAATTTGTTACCCAACTTCTGCCTACGTTGCGAGTCAATCTGGAGTTTGTTTTAGGGACTAACCAACACAGGATCGAACTCTCTGTCAATAATTGTGTATACAAATAGCCAATAAAACAACGATTAATACATTTACATAATAATACAAATAAAATTTATTTAATATTGGAAAATAAAAGCGAAACGTACCTACCCGTTCTGACAATTTGTTTTAGAAATATTTTTTTTTTTTTATCATTTACACACCGTCATGCCTTATAATATACAACACATTAGTCTTTTATTATTATTATTATTGGCGCGACAGACCATAGAGGTCCAAGGTCTCGCGCGATGTATGTAGGAAATACATCACGCGTCTCATGACGAGGTTTTCATAGGGTGGGTTCGTCACTCCCACGCCTATTTTCGTGAGTGCCACCCATTGGCTTACGGGCCTCATGAATGCCCGGAGGGAGGTGGTTGTGAGTGAGTATTCCTTATTTATATGCTTGAAAAAGTCCCTGATAGGGCCGGGGACTCGATCTCGTAACCTTCGGGTTGGCAGACTGGCGCGTTACCATGCTGCTACCGTGACCCCTTAGATTAGTCTTTTTTGGTTTGGGTATAATAAATATTTGGGCTTCAATCTGTTATTAAATTATATTAACAATTTTCTATATTACACGAGTATCCGACAGAAGCATTTTTGTTTAATACAGTAGAAATTGGTTTTTGGGTGGGACTAGTATCCACTGAGACAAGCTTTGATTTTTATTTCATTATCCATACCTTTAACGGTTTTACATTGATACCCTAAACGTTTAGGAAAACCTATGAGTACTCTAAATCACTTAGTTCTCAATCTTTGATGCTATCTGGAGCACGTTTAAATGATTCATATGTTTCTTAAACAAAAATAATTTTGCTAAAATTTGAGCCCTGATTGAACTCTTTACAATAAATAGTTTCCGAAGTACAGTTTTTCAAAAATTAAGATTTGTTCAGATAACAAAAAATCATCATAACTGTTTTTGTTTTTTCTAATATGGGAATCAGTAGAGTTCTTACACCCATTCAATGTTATTACAGTACTTCCGACTTCAGACGTTCCGTCCACCTTCAGGCCCTTTTACAAAATGTTTTATAAGATAGCCAAATTTTATTTTATTTCTTTTTTTTTTTAATTTTGTTATTTTGCATACCATCATGTTTTTATTTTGGTTTGGTTCAATTTCTGCTTGAAATTTTATCATAATTTTTTTTTTAAATTAAAAACTGTTACCAAAATATATTTAGAGTCAATAAAAGTCACTAGATATATCACTCAAAATATTTATAGTTTATTATCCTTTGGACACTGTAAAGGTAGACCATAAAATGAAGATTTTATTTTTATTTTTGTTTTGTGCTATTGGTTTCTTCAAACATATTAAACATTAATTTAAAAAAAATTATCTTTTATTTTTTTCGGCTAGATAAGAATATCTTTTTCAGCTAGAATCTTTCTAAAAATTGATTCAGATTAAAAAAAAAATCAAGGTGGTGGCCAAAATATAATATATTATTTCCCCCAGATGTTTCTAGACTTTCAGCGAGTTAAGTTAATAATACCAACGACCTGTTCTATAAATTCCTTGATATTTTGATTTACTCAGCTTCTGTTACTTATGTAGTCTGTAATTATTAATATTGAAGATTTTTGTAGAGAATCATGGCTGCTCTAACGTATTTCTGGGCATAACGATTTATCCTTCTCTCTATATGAAGCCAACTGGAGGTGATCCTATCTAACAGAAAATTTTGAAACTAGAGGTTGGATCTTCTCACTTTTTGTCTTATGAGAAAGAATGATTTATTTTATTTAATGCTTTATTATTTTTTTTTTGTAGTGGAACTTTAGTCTAATAGAAAAAATGTCAAAAACATAACTAACAAACCTTTTAATTACTTCACACCCTCAATTCCACCTTACCTCAATCTTTAAAATTGTCTATTAAGTTATTTATATTGTACATATGATAATAATACATATCATAATTATAATAATATATGTATATTCTAAAGATATAAAATATATAACTAGCAAAACTATAATATGATAATGTTTCGTATGTGATAAATTTATAATCATTTCCTATGGACTAGTAAAAGTGCATTATTTTATCCCACTTTTTCCTTCTTGTTTTATTTTATTCGCTTTTCCTTCATTTTACTCCTTCTTTTATCGCATCCCTTCGTTTATTAGCCTTTTGCACTTGGTTTTTATTAACCTCCCGGGTCGTGGCTCATCTCAGATTCATTTGACACGTCGGAGTTAAGCAACGATAGTAAGAGAGGGCTAGGAAAACAACTCGTATTCTGTTTCATTTACTCGTTTCTGTATAGATTCGTTCCATCAATGGGATCAGTAGTACCGATATATTAATGTTTTTATCTCAGGTATCATCCTAGAGTTACCTGAAAAAAACGCAGCTCATCAAAGAATTGCTTCTTAAATTACTTTAAAAAATCTGTTTGTTAAGCCACCTCAAATCTTCCACCTCTTTGTAGGAAGGCTTAAATAAAGAATAAAAAGGCTGGCTTGAATAGTAAACATTTATTTGTTAAGTTAATACAAAAAAAAAGAAGAAGAAAACAAAAAGAAAACCTTCAAAATAAAATATATAACAAAATTTAAAATAAAAAGGTCTTTCGTTTTAAGCAAAATTAAAATTTTAAAAAAAATACTAGTTAAAATTATCACAAATGGATGAACTCCGATGGGTCAGAGGTCTTGAGATCCGATCCGAAATGTCGGAGATGATGTCCTTCTCATAATTCACGTAGTTTGACCCACAAATCGAACCAGCTATAATTCTCACAGAAAGGTCTGGTGACTAATGTATACAAAAGCGACGGGGCGACTGTACTATACTAAGACAACTGGGTGACTAAACTCTACCCAACCAACTAGGCGACTGTACCACACTAAGACAACTGGGTGACTTAAATATACCCAGCCTACTAGGCTACTGTACCACACTAAGACAACTGGGCGACTTAATTATACCCAGCCAACTAGGCTACTGTACCATACTAAGACAACTGGGTGACTGAACTATACCCAGCCGTCTAGGCGACTCTAACATACTAAGACAACTGGGCGACTGAACTATACCCAGCCG
>NW_027107309.1:1255710-1284176 GCF_000696795.3 Halyomorpha halys | reverse complement strand
ATATAAATTTACAACACATTTATACTTCTATTCAATTTAGTATATTGTATTTTGTTCAGCATATTATTTTAATTATATCCGTTATTTTACTTTTATTTTGTTTTATATTTAACCTATTTAATTTTTATTTATGCACCTAGCTAATTTCTCCCCCTTGGTATGTAAATTAAAAACATATTAACTGAATGCCAGAAAAACATAACGAATACATATTCTGGCTAAAATAGCAATTGGTGACTTTCAGAGGCCACGTGACCGATGTCTATCCTTACACCATGCGACACTAGGAGGTTTTATTTAATTATTTCTTAAAGCACCTAGAGAAACTGTAATTAATAATCTAGTCGTCTGCAGTGAAGTTTTTAATATATATTCTTTATCGTTTGAAAATTTAACTAATTACTTAATACAAAGCAGTATTATAGAAAAAGATAAAAATGTACTATAAGATTGAGCTTATATAATAGAACATACATATACTCCATATTCTCTCTAGAAACTCCATATGGAAGACAACTGGAGCCACATAGGGCAATATAACAGCCCTTGTTAGGACTCCAGCCGACCCTTTGACTGGAGTATTTCTGTCTCGCTAACGAACTGCGGGCGGGCAGTCTGTAACACTCAGCGATTTATTTGTTGAACCTAGGACTCTATATCAGTTTACGCCTTATATAAAGGCTATTCTAAATCGTTGAGTATATATCCAATTTTTCTTTTTACGAACACTATTACAGTAACTCGTTTATAATCTGACCATTTTTAAACTTTTTAACAACTTTCTGATTAAACCATTGTAAATTTTATACTATTATATAAATGGGGTGGATCATTGGCATGGAACGTGGTTCGAACCCGGTTGGGACCGATAATAATTTAGTCTGTTACTGTAGCTGTGTATCAACCCTGTGGGTTCAACCCAGCCTCATAAAGTAGGTTCCATTGATTCTGACTGAATCACCTTCTTGCAAAACCGTCGGTCTAATAACATTACTTCCTTTCTAAGTTATACATTTCAGACTCTTCATGGGTTGTAACAGTACATATTTATTTATTATACAAAGATAAACAGTTTGTTTTTGAACGCACTTAGTTCAAGAATTTGTCAGATTTCGAAAAATTACTTTTGTTTTAGATAGACCGGTTTTTGGGGATTTGGGATTTTGGCTACATCACAACAGGATAACAATTTGACCGATAGAAACGAAACAGTAGCAAATTAAAAGGAAGCAAGCTTAGCGTGGGGGATGACAAACCCTATGAAGCTGAAAGTTATAAAGTTGTGTCTCATAAGATTCCTGTTGTGCACTATGACTGTTTTTGAAAGTGTCTAAGATTTAGAAAAATTGTCTAATTCGAGTTTTCAACAAAAAAAATATAAGAAGAAAGAAATGGGAAAGAGTGATAATTTAGACGTATTATATATCGTTAAAAAACCAAAGATCTCATAAACTAGAATAATGTTATATGACGAATCATGATAAATGACGAAAAAAAGCATAAATAAAAGGTCTGTTCTAACATGAGTTTGTGCCGCTTCATACGCATTTCTTTTCGCCAGTATGATAAATGTTTTGGTCATCATAGATATCAAATAGTTAGTTTTTTATTTCATATAACCTATATATGAGGCTTTTAAGTGAGAGGATATATCCATTAAATCATTCTTTGTATTTGCGATATCGATTCTATAAGAATTCGGTATTGAAAAATGGTTATGAGCAAAATGTAAATTTTTGGAAACTTATATTTATGCCATACTTTAAAAAAATGTTCAAATTTTGCAACTCAAAACAAGTATTATAAGCATTTTTCTGAAAACCGTTAAAATTGAAGCAAGTCAAACTGTCAACTGGAAGGCTTACTTATAAAATGGGGCGAGGAAGTATTACCTTACTGAATGATAGAGGAATATCTATTTTGAAATGAGTGAGGATCAATTTCGACTCAAAGTAGGGTGGATATTAGCATTAATTATTACCATTTGCATTTTTAATGAAGAATAAGACCTGTCGATGTTTCCTAACCGAAGAATACAAAACATTTGTGAATTTATTGGTTTTGTAGGTACCAATTTTATTGGACTGCGTTAGCATTTATTTTAATACTTTTTTATTTATTGATAGTTATTACAATCTGTCCCACAGTTGTGGGCAATAGGTAATAGTGATGAATGATCTCATACATACTAAAATAAAAAAAACTCTTAAAATCTATACAAACAAAAGAATAAACAAAATGAACATAATCAAACTATCTGTATGAAAAATAAAATAACATAATGATAAAATAATATATACAGTATTTACACAACCGACCTGGGGATCCCTGAGCCCACTCTATCCCCCATGTGTGAGGGGTAGAGCAGAGCTCAAAAGATCCCAGCGCGTCTCTCTCCCGCATCACTGGTAGTGAGTCAGTGGAGGCTGAAGCACTTATTAGTTAATAAATAATTTCACTTTATAAGATTGATTTTTTTTATTTTTATGTTTTATATTAATGTTGCTACCCATTTTTATGTCTAGTTTAAATACGTATTTTAATATATTTCATATGTGTGATTCGGTCAAAGGAAACATAAGAAATAATACAATATTCATGGTTGATATAAAATAATCTATTTTATGTGAAAATGAAATTATAACAACAATCGTTATCTTATGAACAAACATTAATAACAGACAGTGAAGCTACATAAACTTTGGAAATTATTAATTTAAAATATCTCTAATGAATTAGTTTAACTTAAATCTATCTTCATACATATTATCTTCTTTTATAAGAAGATAAATATTTATATATCCTATATATTACAGAATATTTATATTTCCTATATATATATCAGAATATTATATATTCTAGAGTAATTTATTATATTATATATTCTAGATAATTAATTGTATACATACTTTGTTTATCCTGCCTATCCTGCTTGCTTTGGAATGAAAACAGACATAATTGTTTGCTTCATTTGCTGTTTCAGGGTGTACTATCGAAATTCATATATAAACAATATTAATAATTAGTAACACTCAATAGTTGTTCACTCCTCATTAAACTTTGAGTATAACTAGCTGAAATTAAATGTTTCTAAACTGTTAGCGGAAACACTTTTTTTTTTTACAAACTTGAGGAATTCCTGATTTTTTTTTATTGATTTTTATTTTGTGGTGGCCCCGCGTTATAAAAACTTGACCCTCCCAGCTCTTATTAGAATAGATTGGTTACTTGCAGGATAACCCCCCAGATACCACAAATGATTGTGGCATATTTATTTATCCATTTTTATCCATTTTGTAGGTATCAGAGAGGCTCATCGTGGCGGACGGATCGCAAGTCTGATCGGGGTTGAAGGAGGTCACTCTTTGGGAAGTTCCTTAGGGGTGCTCAGGATGTTCTACGGCCTCGGGGCTAGGTACCTCACTCTCACCCACACCTGTCACACCCCTTGGTAAGTAATTATATATTCTAAGAAATACATAAATCATATCTACGCAGGAATAAATTAAATAATAAATATAATGATATTTTTATTTCAGGGCCGGGTGTTGTCACGGGGAGGATGACAACCAGGGTCTATCTCATTTTGGAAAGGTAGGTTCTTTCTTTTACCATTTCTATTCCTACTAATAATAACTTATCATATAGTAATTTTAATAATTAATGTAATGTAACCATATATGTATTAATAAACTCTAGAACGATTGTGCTTTTCTTGAGTGGAGTCATTGGTACAAAAAAATATTTATTGACACAGCAGTGCTAGTATGATGATGAATGAAATCAATGTGATTTAAAAATTGTTATATTTTAGAAAAATGTTGAAGTTAACGATATTTATATAATAAACATTTTTTTTGTTCGTTTTTTTTTTTTTTTTCGAATACTCCAAGACTACATGAAGGAAATAATATTAAGTTTTTTTTGTTATAAAATTATGATGATGAAATTAAAATCAATAAAATGATAATTAGTTTTATTACAAATCGTCGAGTTTATCGTTAAAAATATAACTTTTCTTAAGGATCAATTTACTTTATTTTTTGTTTATCAGTAGTTGACACATTACTTATTGTGATTTAGATAATCAAAAAAATGTAAATTGCCTGCTTACATTAGTTATAAAATACTGAATAAAGTTGTTTTAAAAACATTAAATTTAAACCGGTATATAACAAAACAAAACAGGAAAGTAATAATCAATGCTAAAATCAATATTTAAAAAAATTAAACTTTAATAAATATTACTGTTCTTGGATAAATATTTTTTAAAAAATAACATATATTATCAAGATATGTACATTCTAAAGCTATCTAATTTTTTTTATCAAGAGACACTTTTATGTACCAGCCAACATTTCAACTGTCGTGACATCTTTTAATTGCTATTATTATTTGTTTTTCTCTACTTGTTTCATTATTTTATTTTTCTTAATGTTATATGGTTTTTATTTAGTTTTTCAATTACCTCAACTTGCTTCCTTTACAATGGAAGATTAATTTATTTATATATAGTTAAGTTAAATCTCTTCCAATATAATTTTTTACTTTTCTTATTTTTACATTTCTTTACTTTGAGCGTTTTGAGGCTTTTTACTTTATCATCTGGAACCCAATTTAGAAGTATTACAAGATTCCAACTATATTACCCTTCTAATTTATTTTTACTTTTATTTAATTATTATTGTTATATTTAATTTATTGTTTTTGATTTTTTTTTTTTTAATATTTTCACCTTTATCATTGCCACACACTGGTCAGGCTAACATCTGTCTAAAAATTAAATGATAATTGGACTAACACTTATAAGAGAAAGTATTTATATATTGAAATAGACGTACGAAAAAAGAATATAACAAAGTAGTAATTATATGAATGAAAATAAAATGTGGAAATAAACTTAATAAATATAATTGAATATTAAGTAAAAAAGAGTGAAGTAAAATTTGAACTTTTTAATTAGATTTTTGAAAATATGGTTGGAACCCTTATAGCACTTTAAGAATAAATGTAAATATATGAGAAATCATATATTAAATAAATCAAATGGTATCCTTTTTTAGTTTCTACACTCTTTATTATATCAATAGTCCAACGTTTCGGCCAAAACGGCCATCCTCAAGGACAATATTCAACTATAAATTCTCACCCCACATCAAAAATTTAAAAATGTTTTGAAGGCTATTCTGCTCTTGTCATCAATTATAAGTCAAAAACATCCTATTCTTTTCAAACTTCAATAATTTTTTTTAATTTTAATTTTCGATTAATCAACACTATCACTATTATATAAACAAACTCTCTCTTCGTTTAAATGATCGTTATGATACTATTATATCTATATAATAAAGAGTGTTGAAACTAAAAAAGGATAGCACTTTATTTATTTAATAAATAGATACCAATCTCAAGAAATTGGAAAAAAATTATATTAAATGAAAAATCATGTTGGAAGTGGTCCATTTCCTGTAGAGCTGTGTATAATTTCGATTTTATTTGTAAACATTTTACATAATAGTATTGTGTTTGTTTATATCAAACAATTATATAGAATTTAAACTGAATTCTACGTGGTTCAAATTTTTATTTTATTTTTTTATAATATTCTGTTCTTTACATTTTATGTATGTATAAATTCATATTGATACATTTTTCAAACAAGTAATAATTTCTTAAATAGAGCTCCGAAATACGGATTTTATTAACCTAGTATTTGTTCCTTCTTTTTTGTTTCCTTATTTTATTTGAGCTATTTTAAATGAACTAATTATTTTTAAACTTAACTAAAATTTCATCCATATATTAACTTATTTATTTCTAGACATTGTTAGTGATCGTTAATTCAGCTGATAAACTATAATCTTGGGTTTCATAAAATTATTTCTCGTGAAACAATTATATATAAGAATTCCTTAAATCTACATGGAGTTAAAATAAATAGTTTTTGTTACTAATATATAACTCGGCTGTGTAGACCATACAACTGGAGCGTTGTATTGACCACTTACCTAGTGAGATCTGATAGGATAGGACTGAGCCAATGCCGGCCTGCTCTATTGAAAGCAGGGTATTGTCTCCTCTATTTCAATTTCCTAAAACCTACCTCCTCTTTGTTCCATCTCCGTTTAATTAGATTCCACCAATTGAATGTAACATCTTTTCAATCATTTGACTTGAAATGTAAACTCAATATATTATGTTGATTTAAATTATTGTTTTATCCTGAATTAATAATTGAAATTTAAGATAATAATCGGGCACTAGTCCATGCCGTACCTATTGACTTGGCTAATTTTCTCAATTCGCTATGGATAATTTTTAACATAATATTATGAACCTAGGTACACAATGAACATAAATAGTTGAAAAAATAATTTTAAAATATTGAATATACATTATATTTAGATTACTATTACTATGATATATGATGCATTAAGATATATACAACCAGTAAATTTGATATTTGTTGTAAAATGGCGTGACACAAACATGTGGAGAATCTACCCTTTGATAGAAATCCAATAACATTTCCAGAAAAGACCTTCTTTTCAGACGCCTATGCGGATTATCGGGTAATGAAGGATAAGCCAGGTTAGACACAAGTGGGTTTGATGGTCAGGAAGTTTGTCATGGAAGAATTGGTATCTGATTCTGGCCAATTCGCTAATATATAGAACATTGAGATCCTGATGAATGACGTGATTTTTTACAAAGTAAGAAGCAGGAGAGGAGGGCTTGGAAACAATGTTCGAATGTAAGAAAAGAATAACTGGATTACGGTCTAAGGAAAAGTCATCTTGTGATTCGATAATGGTCCAGGAAGAGAAAATTTGGGATGTGGTAAATATATCCTGGATATTAGCTCGTTTTTTGAGGGATGTAGGCCAATAGGTAGGGATTATAGGGAAGAGGGTAGAATAACTATTAGAGCATATAAGAGGTAGAGACTCGGGAAAGGATATTACTACTGGTATTGGATGTTTGACATCCCCACCATTAATGTTTGGCATTGTAGTCTCCTTCAGCAAGGAAGCGCGATCAGAAGAATTGGAATAATAAATCAAGGTGGTTGTAGAAACGGGAATTGAATGGCAGTATACAGCTGTTAATAATAAATAGAATTATAAATAGAAACGACGAGTTGACATGATAACAGAGGTTGATTGAATAGCGTCAGTGGGAGTGGAAGGAATAAGGGAATGGTTTAAGGATTTATGGATTATAAATAAAGTCTGATATATAAATAATGTAGTCACCTATGTAGAAATATAACCATTGAGTAAAGTGAGTTTCTGTAAACAGGGCAATATCTATCAGCTTGTTGTGAGGAAATACGGTGGTTATGGCTAGGGACTTTGCACTCATCGTGTAAGATTGAAAGGAATTTCTGTAGGATTCTAGTGAGGAGGGTGATAAGAGGTTTTATTAAGGAATGTTGGAGATCCAACAGGAAGGATGATAGGATAGTGCTTACGCTATTTGTATTGTAGTTGAGTTGTGGATGTGGATGTGGATCAGAGGTTAGATAATTACTTTAACTAGGGCCAAAGGTGTTGGATGAACCCCTCGTGAGGATTGGATCTATTGTCACCGGTAATTTGCATATTTTAAAAATACATTAACAATTAGGTTTTTTGTGAATCTTGACGACTCGTTTTATTTTTGAAATTCTATTTTTGAGCGTCATTTCTAGTATGATTTAAATCGAATGTTTTGAGTTTTAAAATAAACTATTTAAATTATTCTAACATTTCTATTTAACTTAGTGTTACTATTGGAAAAATTTAGTAAAACTTCAAACTAGTAATTTTTTTATTATAACGTTCTCTAGTTTGACTTAATAAAATGTACTACAGAAGTTCAATTTCAGATCCGGTTGTGACCTAAAACTTTGTTTCATTTATGTTTGATCAGCTTAGAATGGAATCAAGGGTCCTCCTGGGAACCACCCACCCTTTGTAAATTGAGCATGTAACCCTGTGTTGCGTGAAAAAGATAATTTTTTTTATTGGCTTAGAGAGGGTGTTGACCACTTTACTTTTCTATGTTCCCGTTGGCGATGTAACAGTATAAAATACCAAGCCCTATACTCTTCTTGGGATTTTCATTGTATAGATTTAAGTATTTTTAAAAATTGCTATATCAAGTAATTACATGACTTTTTTGTTCCAACAGCTGGTAGTCCGGGAGCTGAACAGACTGGGTATGCTGGTGGACCTCAGCCACACCTCCTTCAAGACGATGGAGGCTGCCCTCAATGAGTCGGTTGCGCCGGTCATCTTCTCCCATTCTTCGGCCTTCGCCCTCTGCAACTCCACCAGGAACGTACCAGATTACATTCTCAAACTTTTGGTAAGTCGGCGCCAGCTATTACTTTTACCGTTTGTAAGAATAAGATTTGGACGATCTTAGACCGCTGCAGACACTTGCCTAGATATTGTTTTGGGTTTTACCACACTTTTATTATGAAAAATGGAAGGAATCCCCGGAGTTCCCAGTGCAATCAAAGAAAAAGTAAAACTCAAATAGCCATAAAACTATTTAAGCTCAAATAAAATAGTTTTATGACTGAGTGTTTTTTTCTTTAACTGTCCCCGGACCATCTTTCTTTTGTTATTACACACGGTCAATCATCGATCTTCCAGTACTTATATTTATTTTTCCTTCCTAAACAAACGGGAGGAATAATCTTTAAAAATTATCAATTAGAGAAACATAATAGATATCTGAAAAAACTACATCTATACGGATGGGTTTGAATCTATTCCTTTTCGAATCTGACATTTGTTACAGCCTGCTAATTAGCTTACCAAACAAACTACTTCTAATGTCTGGGAATGTATCCATTTTACTTGATTGAGAAGTAGGATCCTTCCAAAAGGGGGTTTCCACATATATTATTTATTGTCCAAAATTTCATGGTTTTTCTTTTTCTTTTTGGTCATATTATAGTGTACCGACGTAGGAGACTATGACTGCTACTGCTCTCGTTTCCTTCTCATTCTTGGAGAAAATATTTTCTTCTTTTCCCCCAAATTTTCGGAGTATCGCATTTCAGCTAATCCTTGATCGGCCTCGAGCTTTTTTTACTGTTTTAAGGAGACAGTCCGTAGTATTCAGTAGATCGCGATGATCCCCCCTGTTGACATGGCCGAAGCACTTTTGTTGGGGAGGCTCTAGGAACTCTTTTATCCTCTTCTCTGTTTCTTGCCATTGTGGATGCATTTCCTTCTTTTTCTGCTTTCAATACTTCAGAGAAATCTTATTTCTGTAGGTATCCTGTGTGTCTGCTAATATCTAGTCATTCCCGTATAGGAGTTCAGACAGTACACTGACTTAATGATTAGGAGGTTTACGTTTTTTCTTAACTTACTTGCCCAGTATTCCTAGTCCAATCGTATGAGATATATAAAGATCCTCCTCGATTCGTATGTTAAATTCGAACGTATTTGACGTTTGTACAATTGTTGAACTTTGCAATTATGTTGTAGTTTACAAAGTGTTTATAAAGCATTGTAAATTTGTTTCGATAGGGAGTTTTTTTTTGTTCTGATTATCCATAGTCATCGATTTTCCCTTAAATAAAATGATTCAAATTAGCAAATAACAGTTTAAAAATCAATTGATTTGATCCACCTGTGAATAGTCTTTAGTTCAATATATGATAATTTTTTTTAAAGCATAAACTGGAATTTTACAAATAACTTTTTATTTGAAAGACTTTTGTAATTTGTATACTTACTTTTCTATAAAGTTTTTATTTTGCATTTAGGCTTAAATAAAGTTAAATAGTTTAATTTTATTGTTTCAAGTATTTAAACATATTTTTGCTAGTACTATTTAAGATAAAGTACTTTTAAAGATTTTATTAGGATAACACTCTTATTTACCTCGAGTTACAATTTATTATCAATAATGAGATTACATTCGATGACAGAATGCTGTTATTTTCCGACCACAAACATTAAGTAAAAATTTTTAATTTTATTTTTTACATATTAGAAATTTTCAGTCAGGAAGCTGATTTTGCGTGTTTTTATATATTATTTCGTTATCTATATTTATTTTCGAAAAGGGAGAATATCGAATTTTTTATGAATAATTAAATTGAGTCAGTTGTACTCTAGTAATCATAATATTACCCATATATATTGTATATATGATTGAGAATATATGATTTTAAAACATCATTACAATAAACGATGGGAAAATAATTAATTGATTTTTTACAGGCCTTAAACGGTGGTTTGGTGATGGTGAATTTCTACACATATTTTATAAGTTGTAACCAGACTGCAACACTAGAGGACGTTATTGGTAATTTTATATTACATATAGTTGGTTAATTTATTGTTTTCGCTCATTTTTTAAATTACTTCTTCATTTTCACAGCTCACATAAATCATATAAGGAAGGTTGCGGGTGAGGATCATGTTGGCATCGGAGCTGGCTATGACGGCATCAATATGTAAGTTATATATTTTCACAGTATCAACAACTTTTAATTCATATAAATCATAAGTAATATACTAAAATTGAGACCAAATAAACATTGTAACAGTTTTATTAATCCTAACTATTTATTTATTAATAATTTCATTATCCTTAACTCGGTAAAGATAAGAAAAACAAAACCATCTGTATACTTAAATCCATAATTGGTCTTGCAGCCGTAGTTTTCACTTATACCTGATATTTCTCTTTCATTAAATCCAATTTTTCAAGTAATTCAACTTTTTTCTCGATGGTATACATTGACCAAATATGTCATGCTTGACATCTCAAAATATTTATATTAGTTTCCTAATACTTCTACGGTACCCTTTGACACACTTTCCAAAGTCTCTTCACAAATCTTCTTTTCCTCTTCTATTTTTTTATTTTATTTTATTTATTTATTGATATTTACAACTGTATAAAAAAATACAACCAGTAAATTTGATCATAATGACATAATGATATGATACAGGATGTAGAGAAACTACCCAGTAGTAGAACTCTAAAAACAGTTTACAATATAAGGTCACGAGGACATCTTCCTCTTCTATTTTCGAAGAAAAAGAAGAGCACGCAGAAACAAGGTCTTTAATGAACTTTTCTGAAACTAGTAAATATCGTCCATAAGCACAAAATACTTAAAAATCGGGTGATAGTCATTTTTGTGTTAATAATCACTTCTATTACTTTAAATCTAGTTTTTGAAGCAATTAATAATAGTGGTTTTGCTCGCAGAAAAGCAAGGTTTTCGAAATGTTAACACCTATTACTGACTTGTTTGTCGTACCTAACTTTAGATAGGACTGGAAAACAAAGAAAATGCGTAAGACATTCAAATATTTCATATTCAATTTAATTTAAATAATATAAAAAAAAAACCTGTCCAAATCTGCTAAATTTTCCTACTTATAACAGGCTAATGAGCAACAGACTCCTATTTTAGAGGTAAAACTAAAAAAAAAAAATTATAGAAAATAAATCGCAAATCCTAAGGTTTAAAAATTCACAGTTACCAGATATATTTCAATGCAAAAATTTTGCAATTTTTAGTAGTAGTGGCTTCATGTTACACTGTGTAAACTTGCATCTTGGAAAATAAATTAGAAAGAAAAGTGAATATATACCGTATAAACTAATTTTCCCTTCTTTATTTTTTTCATAATTATATATTGATGTATATTTGTATATGATTATCCTAGTGTAATAGAATTTCTTCTGAAATCAGTTATCACATATGATTTTACTGATTTTAGGAGAAATCTGTCCTTCTTACGATAATCTTATACACACATTTCCGGGAAAAATAAAAATAAAATAGTATAGAAAAAATTAATCGTATCTTCATCATATAAATACATTTTTTAAAAATTCTAAATACACTTTAGGCATCAATAATACTATCAGAATTAAAAGAATGAAACTAAATTATATCTTCTTGGTGTGATGGGGAAGAACGCATTGGAATTTTCACGTGATTCGATTAAAACGTACTAATTCAATTCACTATGATGTTACTGTAATTTATCATAAACAGATGTTATTGTAAAGTCGAATTAATAACCTACGACATATAGCAATCTATGTGCAGCAATCATTTTTAAAATAAATAGGATAAAAAGAAAAAAGAAACTGAAATATTATGAACAATTCTCAAGCCAATCTTCACTTAATTTATTAATTATCACTTAATTTATTATATTATTAAATTACACGAACTTAGAGTGGAATATTATTTATAAAATATATCAAAATATTATTATAAAATATATTGTATATATATCAAAATATATACAGAGAGTATGAATCCTGCCTTAAACACTCTATTATTGTGTTGTTTTTTTTTTTGTTTTTTTTTTGGCGAAGCCGTAATTATATGATCTTACATTTTACGATCTGTGCCTTTTCTGGTATGTGAAATGGTATGCATTATATGTTAGTGGCTTTTACTCTATTTTCAATTTTTTTTTAAATTATTTTTAAGAAATAAAGTAAATTTATAATAAATAATAAAAATTGGGAAATGGATTTAGTTAGTTTTAGAATTCTTCACATCAATTACATACCGCAAATGTTTAAAATCAGTGAAAAGTAGTTCTCAAAAATCACATCGATTAGGTTTATCGTGATATTGACTATATCAGATTCATGGCGTACATTGCACAGTGCACTAGGAACGCAGTAGTGGGCAGTACACCTTGAATCTTTCTCCTGGATGATAGGAAGGGTGAGGAATAGGTTAGTTGATGTTTGCCGGTGCTTGGCCTAGCGAATAAATATTGAAGCTGTTTACATTAGCCAGCCGCACCGGGAATAGGAGGAGGGTCCGAATATGTTTACATACATTTACATGTGGGCTCGTAGCCGACCTCTCTGTTTAGCCTCCTCTTCGCCCGTCGTATCTTTTTACCTCAATTCTATTTTATTCTTCCCTCTTACTGATCCATATGACACTTGAGCATTCGTTTTGAAAGGATAATGGACATTTTTCGCTTATCATCTTTGAAAATGGAAAATTAACAAAGTTAAAAGCTTCAGTTATTCAGAAATCTTTAAAATCAACATTAATTTTTAGGTAATGTAATAATAATATTTACACAACTCATTTCCGTGAAGTAGTTATAATAATGAAACATATTGACCAAATTTAAGATACTAAAATTAAATTAAAATTTATAAAATAAACATTGAGGGGAGGGAAAGTCTTAGACTGAAAAAGGAAACTAATATTTAAATGTTAACATGTATATATACATAAAAAGAACATGTCCTTTTGTGGGACTTGTAGTTCTTGTTGGTCTTGACTGTTCTTGGGATTAGTTGTAGTACATTATAATATCGTGATTATACTATGTTATTATTATCATTATTACATTATATTATGTATGTCATTATTACTATAAAGCAAAAAATACAACAAATATTTACCATTTTAAAAACATGAGATTAAAACAGAAAATTACTTACGTCGCTTACTTCAGTACAACATTGAACATCTGATTCTTTTAGTTCATTTAACATTAATTCAATATTTTAAATTTAATAATAACGAAGAATTACTACAGAAGAGATTCTCACAAATGGTAATTAAAATATGAAATTGTTGGTTGAGTATTTTTCTTAGCACTTATTCACATATGTATGAAGAACAATGTCAAAAGCAGAAATAATAGCTATTGTTAGCACCACACATTGCATAATTTAATGTCACTTTTTTTTTTGTTCTAAAATTTATTAAATACTTCATTTTAATAGGGAATGTATAAAATTCCATATCTAATGAAGATTTCTGAAAAAATAATGCTATAAACCTTATTGAGTTGTGGGCATATGTATATTTATGTATATATTAGAAAAAAAAAGTATTATAAAATAAGTATAAGAGAGAGAAATATTTAAGGGGTGGAAAGTAGTGCCTTCAATTTCTCGTACCACGTAGCCTGCAATGCAGTTCAGCAAATAGGGTTTGAGTTCTCCGTCTAAAGGGGCTGTGGTCCAAGACGAGATCTGTTTAGTTCCTTCTATTTTATTCTTAAACGTACGTGCGTGAGTGTTAATGTCTTCATAACTAAAAGTTCTAACCTTTTCTGTATATCACGTTTCTTGCTGTTTGAGTACCTTATTTGATATTTCCTTACGGAAAAAAAGCTATAACTATATATGCCATTGTATATTCAAGTCATCACCCTAAATAATTGTAGGTAAGGTGTTGAATTACGAACGATGATCTGAAATATTTTCAATCTGTTAGTGTAATAACCTTAAACAAAAAAGATAATATTTCCTTTAACATTAAGTGTCTACAGTTTTTACTCTGTCATATTAACACTTAATATTAATTATATACTTAAAACAATATGTTAAATATTTAACAAATAACAAAGTTTTACTACACATCTCTTAGACATTATACACTTCCAAGTATTAATTCCAAAAACACTGATAGATCAAATGGATTTTGAAGAAACGTCCCTCATGTTAACTCCGTTCTGATATACGGACCCCACCTTCATTCCATTTCTTAAAATTAGAATGCAATATTTTATTCCCAGATACTAAAGAATAATTTAAATAACCCATAAATAGATAATGATTATTCTCTACGTCTTAACGGAATATTGGACTTTAGAATAAAAATAGACGTGGTTTTAATATTTTCGTTGTAGAGATTTTGTGCAAAACATAAAATTGACATGAATGAATTTCGAAAACCTGCATTTTATTACCAAATAATAGAATTACTCACAATTTATGTCAATAAATAATGCTGCTGTATGTAACCATTCATACCATATTTATAAGCTAGGAAACGTAAAATGAAAGAGGTAAATAATTAAGTTAAGGAAATTAAAGTTAAGTTAACATTTAATAAAAAACATTTTACAAAATTCGTACTTAGGAAAATAATACCCTCGTAGTACTCCAACTTTTAATAGTAGAGAACAAAACATAGTTTTATTGTATCGAATTGTAATATGCAACTACATTACATAGATTTTAATTATATGCCCGAAATTTATGTTAGTAAGAAATTAATTAGATCAATATACTTTAAGATAAATTTGACAAAAATCTATTTAAATTCTTTTAAGAAGAGTGTGGTGGGGAATACAAACATATTCTCATTTTCGGTTATTTTCTAATATGTCAGATTTCGCCTCTCTTAGATTTCTTGAGATAGTTGTTTGTTCTATAGTTTAGTCACTAGTGATTTTTAATCAAATTCTAGTTATTGATCAATATATTATATTATCATCAATGTATATAATATTATTGACTTTCAAATAGAAATTATACTTAACATGAATGTTTAAAAAAATACTCCACCTCATTTTCTATTTCTAGACCTTCTAATAATCGATTAATCTCATTTTGGTGTTCCAGGACTCCGAAGGGCTTAGAAGATGTGTCTAAGTACCCGGATCTGCTGGCAGCCCTTATGAAGGATCCCCAGTGGGGAGAGTTGCAAGTGAAGAAGTTGGCAGGGCTCAATCTTTTAAGGGTCTTCGCTAGGGCCGAACAGGTAAATTATATCAACTTTATGATAATAATATTCAAAATGAGTACCAAATATGTTTTTTTTCATCGAATTTTTTTCTTAAAATGATAAACTTTTGTATTGTATCGAAGGCCGTCGGAAGAAACGGGGATACGAACCATTATTTTAAAACAGTTTTGGAGTTTCAGGGTCAGAAATAAATGCATTCATTTATTTATTTGTTTTGCTTTACTTTGGGCACCTTTTTAGATAAATCAACCTGAAATTTAGAATTTAGGATTTTTAAGGCCAGAAAGTACATTCAGGTGATAGTGTTTTTCTGTCAATACTATTTTTGGTCTAATTTTGTTTGTCGTAGTTATTAACGTTTTGGTTTTAGCTAACTAGAATTTCCTTTAATTTGTCATGAAATCGTTTGCAGTGGGTTCATATGTCTTCGTTAACAGTTGGAATGTAAAGTTTAGTATGAAACGTTATGTTACTAAAATATCAAGGAGCTTTTTAAAAGTCTGAACATTGCTGTCTAAATTATTTGAATGTTTGAATCAGTTAAGCTCCTTTCTTAGAGTTTAAACGAGTCATTTATAAGATCCTGCTTTAGAATCTGAGAGGCATGTGTTGACTTTGTTAGAGCAATTGTCAAGATTACTTGTTGATTTGTATTATTATTATTATCATCTGTTTTTGTCACTATTGAGTATCTGAGGTCAGAGACCAGAAGTCCGACTACCTGCATATTTTTGAGTATTTTTTTTTAATTTTCACCTTAAGAAAACCGACTAAAGATCCCCTTTTAGCACCAACAGGCACCCCCTTACCATTCACGACTGCCAATGTTGATTTTGGTATGAGGTCATTGGTGGATATTATGAAAGGCGACACCTTCCAAATGGTATAGTTACTTCAACTGAGTTTCTCTCCCTTGATTATATACCGAAGTATTTAAATCCATTGATTACAAATAACTAAATTTCATAATCATGAGAGATAGTTGACCGTGGATGACTTATACGAGAAGATGGTTGGGGGTGCGGTCAAAATAAAACACAGTTGAAGTAACTTATTTAATCATGCTCTAATAAGTTATTTATTAACTAATAAGTTATAAATAAGTTACTTCAACTTATTTGTGTTTTATTTTGACAGCACCCCCAACCATCTTCTTCTCGTATAAGTCATCTACGGTCAACTATCTCTCATGATTATGAATCCTAATACACGGAGTCATTGACTCGATAACAACCACGAACCTACTTGCCGCAGTACCAGACCATACCGTCCAGACATCTTCAGCAACTTCTTCACACACCCAAGTCACCCCTTCTAGAACTTCAACATCTTTTTTTTTTTTTTTAATAATACTTTTTATTTATTGATAGATATTACAATCTGCCACACAATTGTGGGCAATAGGTAATAGTGATGAATGATCTCATACATAATAAAATTTAAAAAAAATAAATGAATAAAAAACTCTCTTAAAATATATAAAAACTAAAGAATAAACAAAATGAACATAATCAAACTATCTGTATGAAAAATAAAGAAATAAAATAAAATAATTATAAAATAATATAGTCTCTAGTCACATTTACACTCTAATTCAACATCTATCATCAATTATTCTTCTAAGCATTCTTCTTTTATTACTCAGACTTCTCTTAATATTTCCACTCCTGTTGTGCCTAATTTGTCATTCTCATTTTTCAAAACTTCTTATCCTAATCTCAAATCCCATTTAAACACCCTTTGTTCTCACTACAGACGCCTGGCCCATAATTTAGAACAACGTAATTTTTTTTTTACTCAAATGTCGCTCAAACTCACTTTTTCCTAAATCCACAAATAATTCCCTCACCCACATTTCTGTATCCAAACATCTTTATGTTAAGTTATTTTCCATTTCCTTCAAATTCCAAAAATCCCTCCTTAACTTAAATATTCGAGAAGTTCTTGGAAAAATCCACCACCTCAACCATAAAATTTTATCTCGGACCCATATCCTTAAAACCAATATGAGCGACATACACTTTAACAATCTTTGCACCACTATCTTCACCATTTTTAGAGGCACGATTAAATAAGTCACTTCAACTTATTTATGTTTTATTTTGACCACACCCCCAACCATTTTCTTCTCGTATAACTAAATTTCATTTAACGTTAGCTTTATAGACAACTGAATGAGGCTCAAAAATTGATGGGGTAGGGGGGGGGGAGATTGTTAGGATATCCTCATCGCTAAGCCGTTGCTATTAACGACAAGCTGCGGCTAATGAGTTCATTCAACCCTTCCCACTGTGTCACCTCCATCTCCTTATTAAGGAAACTAAATGGGGCTAAAATCAATTTAGTACCGCTTTTAATGTAATAATGAGACATCTAGTCTTCAAAATATCGGTTAGGTATTACTGTGGTATAAACTGTTCGTTAGTTCAAAAAGTAATAATATGTGGTTGAAAGGAAGGTGTAGAGTATTTTTAATGGATTTTTTTTTTATTCCGAGTCAATTTGTTGGTTTGAAATAGCAAATGAAGGACTCCGTGGTACATTAGGGGAATTTTGTATTAAATATGAAAAATCTCTGGAAAGTGCGATTGTTTTTAATTGAACTTTTTACCTGACCGAATATTTTTATATTCAATAAAATTTATTTCAATCTGAGAACCATTCCTCCAATACAAAATGAGCTATGTACGTCCATCAGTTACTGATAATACGATACAGCTCTTTAATTCCATCATCAAAATAAAAACAAAAAAAAATTGAAATCGACCCTTGTTTTGTAAAATATTCGTTTTAGGAGAAAAGACCATAAAACAAGAGAACAATGAATTTGAAGTAAATTTAATTAACTTTCATTTCAGGCCATGAGAGAATGATTAGTCCCAACGGTTTTTATTAAAAATGACAGATAACCAAAAATATTGAAAAGTAAATTAGGTAGAAAAAATTTTAATTACTAAATATTGATTTAATTCTTTATAAAAATAATAAATATAAAAACTGAAACCGTTATTTGATTTTTATATGTGTGATGACGCATAATTACAGTCCAAGAGGTTTTAACTAAACTGTTGTAAAAAGTTTATGAAATAAATTAATTCTTTATACCTTGTGCTCTCGGATTCCATTTTAGATTAATTATTTTTATTAGAATTTTATAATAAAAGTTTTTGTGAAAATGGACAAGATGGAGTATCCTGTTATCAAATATTTGTTTTTGAAAGATATTTCGCCTACGTAAATCAAAGATGAGTTGGATTATGTTTATGAAGACTCTGCACCATCATTTGCCACAGTGAAATTTTTTGCAGCTGAATTTAAACGTGGCCGTTTAAAAAGCTTGGGAGAGGATGATCGTTCGGGACGTCCAAAAACTGTAACTACTGACGAAAACATTGCCAAAGTTCCATTTGGTGCTAAACGACCGCCGAATTAAAGTGAGAAAGATAGCAGAGGCTGTGAACGTGTTTGTTACATATTAAATCAACATTTAGATATGAGAAAGCTGGTCGCACGTTGGGTGCCGCGTTTGTTCCAACACACTGTTGGCGCAGTTCAGGCGCTATAAATCTGAGTTTTGGCACCGGTTAATTACTGTAGATGAAACTTAGATACACCATTATACGCCCGAAGAAAAATACAATCCAAACAGTGGACTGCAAAGGGTGAACCGACTGCAAATAAAGCAAAAACTTTTTCAGGTTTTTATTTTAGTTGACTATGTTCAAAACGAAAACCATTACAGGAGCATACTACGCATGATTACTTGACTAGCTGAAGGCAGAACTTGTGGAAAAACAGCCACATTTGCAGAAAAAGAAAATTCTGTTTTAGCAAGACAACGCACCGCCTCACACAACGGTGGATATTGTGAAAATCCACGAATTACGAACTGCTTGACCATCCGCCTTACCCACCAGATCTGGCCCCAAATGACTTCTTTTTGGTCCCTCATTTAAAAATTGCGCCCGGAGGAAAATGATTTTCATTAAATGACCAGGCAATCACCTTTATGGACAATTATTTTTCAGAGAAAAATTTTAACGGGTTACAGAGATGGGAGCAACGCTAGGAGAAATGTGTAGAGATACAAGGATACTATGTTGAATAATAAAAAAAGAATATTAGGAGAAATATCTTGTATGTTGTTGATATTAAATTTAATAAAGTTTAAGTTAAAATGTTTATTTTTTAGTAAAGTCTATATTTTTATTTGGACTATAGATTTGTGATGCTCTCTATATTTTTTTAGTTATATCGCATTTCTACTGACGTGATATTTCTGTTGACTTATTTTATGATAGTTTACAACGTCCAACTTACAACTGTTTTTATCTATTTATTTTTCCTCCTATGGTGTTTTTTTTTTAAATATTTGTGTACCTATATAAAAGTTAAATTTCTGCCAATTCGTCGCTTAAATTCAATATCTTCATGATATTTATGAACCGATTTCTTAATTTATCTTTTATATTAAATTTGTATCTACAAGGTATTACCTACTGTAATGTTAGATATATAATGTTCTTTAGTAATAATTGCAGATTCAACGGTCATAATTTCATAATTTCTTGTTATCATCCTTCGAACAAGTAAGCTGAATTAGAACATGGTTTGAAATAAATCTAAAACAATTGGCTTAGAAAAGCATTCCCACCAGCTTAAGTTTGTCCTTACTTTATTTTTCTCCTTAATTGATCTTTGAACTTACAATGGGTTCTCGTAGAAACCTGTTGATTGCAATTTATGGCCGACCGATTCTCTTAAAAAGACGTAATCGAATGGAGAGAGGTAATGAATATAATTAATTTTCTCAGAAAAAGTTTTTAATTTTTTTCTATCTAAAGGCTTTAGTTACTATTTGGCGTGTTCCCTTTTCGTAAAGAACATTTTTTTAGTAAAAATGGCTAAAAAATTACTAGCATGGTATAATTCTATTTTATTACTTGGTTTATTAATGAGAACAGTAATTTTGGAGTCCGAACTAGGTGTCAGAGTTGGGTAAAAGCTATAACTAACAACTAAAAACTAAAGCTAAATTAGTAGTAGTTGCACTGGAAACTAACTAATAAGAACTAAAAAATAATATAGTATACAAAAATCAAAAAAAAAAAAATTATGTTTTCTCAGGTCAATCGATTAATTTTAGATGTGATAAATATCGATTTTGTAATCTCGTTCTTGCGAATCGATTTATTTCAACACTTTTGGGCCCTTATATGTTTTCGGGGGTGCTGAAAATGATAAAAAAAAATTTTTTTGATCTCGCACTTGGGAATCGATTTAATCCTAAGATACATACATGTGTTAGAAATCTGAAAAGTTAAAAAAAAAAATTCACAAGCCCACGATCACTAAATCAATTTTGTTTTCATTTCTTAGGGGAGCTAATTCTGGCTAACTAAAACTATTTAGCTATTAGTTTGTACCTTAGTTTACTAAATATTAGCTAGCTAATGCTAGTGTTGAGTCTAAAATAGAAATGTGATGTTATATATTTATATAATTGACTGTATTATTTTAAATTATAAAAAACATGGTCAGGGGTGAGGTAAAAAACAAAACAAAAATAGTTTTTAACTGTTTATATCAAATATAATCAAATTAAATAAAATATCAATATCATATAATCATACCAAACGAAGTAAAATATATCAAATCTAGCAAATCAATAATTTTAACTATTTTTGTTTACTTGTGACCGCACCCCTGGCCATCTTCTTCATAGTTTAGAAATATAAAGGTTTAAAATTTTTGTAATGTTGTCTTGGCTTTGTATTTATTTACCATTCATAGGTGTAATTTTTATAAAATTTATTATTATGGATGTTAAAATGCGTTTAGGTACATTTCGTAAATAAATAATATAGTTTAGTAGATTAAAACATTATTCAAGAATTTATCTGAATTTTAGCTAAATCCGAACTATTGCCACTTTCATTCAGAAGAACTAAATTAGCAATAAACTACAGTTAAAAATTATATCCACAGATAAAACATCCGACACATAAATATATTTTTAATACAAAATTTTCTATTTCTTTTCGACTAAAACAAAATTCAACACTTCCGTTATCAGAAAGACTTTTATCGGCTATTGATTTTCTCAATAACGATTGGCAAATCCGAAAACAATCATCCACCATGGACCTTCCAACGTCCTAAAACTATTCTAGAGCTGTCCATTCTAGAGCCAGCAATACTCTAAAAATAATACTGAACCAGTTGAATATAAAGCCCACTTTTCTCGTCTAATTCAAAACATACCAGAATCCTATATAATCTATACAGACGGATCAATATCAGACCAATCAGCAGCATTTGTAACTAATGACTCAACGTACAAAATTAAACTCCACAAACAATGCAGCATATTTACTGCCGATCTCAATGCAATAGCAGCAGCACTTCACTTCTGTTTTTCTTTGAACCACAACAATATAACAATAATTACGTACTCATTAAGCTCGTTAAAAGGTTTAGGTTGTATGTATCCAAAGCATCCGAAAATTTCCTCCATCCATTTTTACTTAAACACTCTACACTATATGGGTCTGTCATTCCAAGCCACGTAGGAATCGCAGGGAATGAACTAGCCGATCACGCTGTAAGAGAAGCATTCGCGTTTCTGGGCTGTGGTAAAGTAATTTTAACTCCTTCAGAAATAAGCAAACCTCTTGAATAGGAAGTCGAAGATATTTGGCAATCTTTTTTGGAATGAAAGCCCAAGGAGTAAATTAAAAATTATTAAAAAGGATGTCAAGCCTTAGCAATCTCAAAGCCGTATAGAGGAAGTTGTACTGACCAGGCTGAGAATAGGTCACACGAGGCTCACCCACTCCTATCTTATTTCAAAAGAAACGCCTCCGAACTGCCAGTATTGCAACAACAATCTAACAATAAGCCATATTTTCCAACAATGCCCACATTTCACACCACACCTCAATAGCTTAGGACTAAACCCAGATATTTCAAAAACCCTCGGAGATGATGATAAAGCATTATAATTAGTATTTCCCTTTTTAAAATCAAAACATTTACTGACAATAATATAACATTGAACGGAAGAAAATAAAAGATAAAATAAAATAATTAAAAAATAAACAAATAAAAGCAAAATTAAAAAAAATATAAATGGCGTTGATGACCAATGAACTTTGGCGCCACTAAACAAAAACAAACAAGAATTAAAAAAAAAATAAATGTATTTTTTTTTATTATATTTGTTTGAATACAAATTGGAATGATGACTCTCACTTGTATATTTCTGTGGAAACTCAAATTCAAAATTTTTCACGATCACAATACCTTCCCTATATTTATATAGGTACTGGAAAATAAAAAAAAGAACTGGAAATCCTTTCCTCATTTCTTGAACTACGTTTGTAAGTCAATCATAATTGTATAATTTCACATCAACATCATTTAATACAATAGTAATTGCAATGAATTTGGAGTGCGATAGCAGCGTGGTACAGTACGATCCTATTAACACCAAGGACAACACAAGGGTTTGAATTCGGCTGGGTAGAAATTTGTTTTCTGTTACACTGTAGTCAGAGTTCTGTTACACTGTAGGTAGAGTCAACACTGTGGGTTCTGGAGCCATCCTCGGATCCACCCAGCCTCATTAATTGGATAAAAATCTGGCGGTCGAGCGTGATTCTGACCAAATCACCTCATTGCCCAACCGTTGGTCAAGTAACAGTTCTTTCTTACAAAGTGCTAATGAACCCGTGACCCTTCATAGATTGAAGCGGTACAGATTTTAATTTTTTTAAATTGCAATGAATTAAAATTTTTTTTTGTTTACTTATGATTTCGGTCCATAATAGTATTGAATAAAAATTTTAATTTTGAATTATATTTTTACATCAAGAAAAAATGTATTCGAGTTCAATATTTTTCAAATTATGCTTGAACATTTTTTTTTCTTTTTATAAATACATATTGGAATGATGATTCTCACTTGAGTGAAGAGATGGGAGTGATATCATGTATATTTCCAT
The DNA here is from genome assembly GCF_000696795.3 of Halyomorpha halys. Classification (NCBI taxonomy): domain Eukaryota; kingdom Metazoa; phylum Arthropoda; class Insecta; order Hemiptera; family Pentatomidae; genus Halyomorpha; species Halyomorpha halys. Next base: position 1,260,668 of record NW_027107309.1, on the reverse strand, counting down.
AAAATATTCATTCAAATAATTAAACCGATCTTAAATAAACATGCGGTTGTAATGTTGAAGTTGAGTAAGTCATACCATAATGATAAAAATAAATATGAAATATTGAATTCTCAAACTATAAAATGTCATCAAGAGTTTACTGGATTGTACAGGATGGATATAAAAAGTTTTTTACTTCACTTTTCAGGGTAAGCAGTTTTTTTGTGATTTCATTGAACTCTAATGGATGTCTGATACGACTGTATATTTCATATTGAAGGCCTCGTAAATTTCTCAGTACGTCTGTGACTAATTATTGGCACTAACGTGTACAGTAACATTCCTTTTTTTTGAAATTGTCAGTAAAATTTTTTTCTTGAAAATCTTAAGATCCAACAGACTTCATTAGCATATATATTACTGACTTCAGTATTCCCCTTGAGTATATGCCCTCCTATTCTGGAGTGTCATTTGACAGAATGTTAATAACAGTTATCAGAACGTGAAAGAAATAAAGACATGCCCAGAGTATATAAGAGAAAACCTTACACGCTGAATGATGCTTGAGCGGAATAATTAAGATTAAAACATAATCCTGTACCGTTCATTATCATAATTAAATAAACCCATCCTTAGCTATATAATTTTCATGTATATAATAAATTAGGACATAAAACGTCATAATGATAATTAGCAACCTAAACAGATGAATGTCGATCTTTTAGGCCTTCCTCACTTTTGAAATAAATTTTTAAAAAAGTTTTTTCTTTTTTTTAATTTCACTTGCATACGGAATATATAGTAAGGTGAAGAATTGCGATTTTGAAAAAATTCTAATCCGAGTTTCTAACAGAAATGCACTTAAGATCTTCTTAGTTTAATAACAATTGAGTCATGTAGGTGAACAGTGTAACCAAGAAACGAAAAGTTAAAACCACGTACTGATGGTAGATACATGCCAAGGATGTAATTGCGACTTTTTTTGCTTAAATTGACATTTTCTTTAAACTGGCTTAACGATTTTCATTAATTAACAATGCACAATAAAGTGGTCTTTAACATCAGATAGGTTATGACCATAGGAACTTTCTGATGTTAAAGAGCACTTTATTTAAATAGTCTGGCCGAGCACTGAACAATTAAATAATCTTTAATATCATTATTCTTAATTAAAATAGTCTGGCATGGTTTAAATATGGAGTTTATAAAAAAAAAAAAATCTCCCTCTAAAGTAACCTGAAGTTTTGTTTATTTGAAAAATTAAACATTTTTCATTGTTAGTTGTAATAAACTACAGATAAATACAATTTATTAAGCAATTTCCTAAATCAAAAAAGGAATAAAAAAGAGAGAATAAAAATACCGAGACCACGCCATCTTTCCTTATCGTATGACTTTTGTTAAACTTGTATTCTGGACCGAAAAAAATATATATTCCTTACTCTCACCTCGAGAAATCCTTAAAGACGAATTTTATTATAAAATAAAATAAAAAAATGTTGTCACAATTGTTGCCTTCCCTGGTATTTTTTTCATTTTATTCATTGTTATTTACAACTGTATAAAATTATCTACAACAAGTAAATTTGCTATTGGATATAAAATAACATGATACACACATGTGGAGAATCTACCCATGAATAGAACTCTAGTTACGTTATTAGAGAAGATGATCTCGGGCCATCTTCTTTTCAGACACCTAGGAGGATTATCAAGTACTGAACAAGCCAGGCTAGAAACAAATGACTTTAGGTCTTTAGGAAGTTTATCATGGAAGGATTGGTATCTGGTCCTGGCCAAATCGGCAACATATGGAATATTGAGGTCCTGATGGATGACTTGATTTGTGAAAGTAAGAAGCATTAAGAATTTTGGACGGTGAGGATTGGATACGAAAGGAATTCGATGGTTTAGTAGAGGCTCCGTATGTCCAGATAGGCCTTGTTATAGTCTTTTGTAATGGATTGGAAGTTTAGACCGTTTGTATAGTAAATGTTGTTATAGTACCTTGGGATTTAGATTTTTTTTTTTCGAAAATCGCAAAACTAGGGATACACAAGCCACTAATCTGTAAAAAATTCGGGAAGATATGCAAGGTGCTAAGAGAAAGTTGTGTGCACGCACAGCACCAAATTTTCATTATTGCGTAAAGTTATAGTATTTTCGCCGTAGGATTGATTACTTACTACACAATTAAACATGGCGAATCTCATGCAGTGTTGTTTGAACAACGTTTATGAAGTTTTATAGTCTTTTCCCATATTGATTGACGTTAGTAGCTACTAATCTGTTTCTATGGGACACAGCCTGATTTTGTAAAGTTTAAAGTATTCCACAATAAGCGCTTCTTACGCAAAAATAAGTTTTTATATAGGATTGCTGATTCCATTTTCTTTAAACTGGTTTAGCGATTTTCATGAATTAACAATGTGCAATAAAGTGGTCTTTAACATCAGATAGGTTATGAGCATAGGAATTTTCTAGTGTTAAAGAGCACTTTATTATTTAAATAGTCTGGCCGAGCTTAAATTCCGAATTTTAGAAAATGAAAGGTTTTAATTTTTTTTTTATTGATTTAAAATATTTATTCTTTTTCATTGTAAGTTGTTGTGTAATAGTACGAATAAATATAATGTATAAAATAATTTCGGAAATTAAATAAAGGAAAAAAAATAATATGTTAATGTTTCCATGAGTGTTATGACGTGGTAAATCTAAATACAATAATATTTCTCTAGGTTACTTTGTGTTGGTATGCATGGTTTAGTATATGTATTGTTTTTTTAAGTAAGTAAAGTTTATGGGTATGTAAAGAAAATTTGTGCCACTCTCTGATATTCATTATATACATTTGGAAAACAATATCTGATAAAATTTAAGTATGTTATCAGTAAAGAAAAGTTCCACTAAAACCTGTAATAATAAAATTAAAAAAAAAAAACTGTTCAAGCATAATTTGAAAAATACTGAACTTTTTGAGCCTGATTTTGTAAATTTTAAAGTCATCTACAGTAAGCGCTTCTTACGCAAAAATAATTTTTAATATAGGATTGCTGATTCCTTAAATAAGCGTTTAATAAACTCTCTTCAGCTCTATTCACTAATTGATTTTATTATTGCTAAACCTTTCAGTGACCATGAAAATAATGTAATCAAAATTTGGGAAATATTGGTTTAGCAGTTTTCACGCTTAGCGATAACAAAGGAAATGCGGTTTGGTCTGTTACATAATAGTCTTATTACATATAAATCGTGCACTGTGAGTATTACATTAAATAATAAATCAAAAAATTAGTTATTATATTAATTTTATTTCCTAACCTAATTTTCTGACGCCTGGAAAATAAAATAGTGTCAAACAATATGTATCTATTATGAATAAATAATAAAAAATCCATATACTTATATTTTTTAAATAAGCATTTGGTTTTCATTCTCTTTCGTCTTAACTTTAATCGGTTAATTGTGTGTGTACTATGGATTACCTTTACTAGTTTTAATTGGGCCTCTGGTCGTTCTTTTGAATAAATAAAAGTAATGGCCTCTCCTTCTGGTTCGCATTTACATTGCAGTTCCTCTCTACTCTTTCTACTTCCCTCTACTCTCTCTACTTCCCTCTTCTCTTTCTACTTCCCTTTACTCTTTTTCAGCCATGTTTATCTATGATAATAATCATTCCAGTGTCTTAAATAAGTCTATTAGCGTGCCCTTGTTATGTTACTTCAATCATACAAGTCAGCCTTACTTGTTTGCTAATAGCTTGCGTCTAAAAATGAGTGAAACCGTTTTTTTTTACGAATATTATCAGAGCAACTTACTCATAGAAATAATCATTTATATTCTATAAATAATAAACACGATAGTGAATGGGAAATCACTGTCAATTAAAAACGCTTTAATTCACTTTATGTGCTCATTGTCCTTCTACATTGACCAAACTTATATTTATTTTATTTATCTAACAGAATACATGGTTAGTTGTAATAAATGTTTATTTTTGTAAAAGTTTAGTTTCTTTACCTAAAATATTGTTTAATTCATATATCTTCGTGGATATATAGAGTGAGATATTTTTGTTTTCAAGTTAGTTGAAAAAAATAATTACCAGCAGATAAATACAAAATAATATAGAATTTTTTTTTATCATGAAAAATCCCCCAAAAAATACTTAGTAAATATGTTTCCATAATTTTTATGTATTTTATATAGTATATATTATAAATTATCTCAAGAGTATAATATAATTGAAAAAAACTATTGGAGTTATAAATATATAATAAATAATTGTTTACTGATAAAAGTTCTGTTTTAAATTAACCCAATGTAGATTTCCTACGGTCTTATAAATCACACTGCTCAAGCTGGGAAAAAAATGTTTTTTTCTTTTATTTTTATGTTTTAGTAACTCTGCTTTTAAAACTTCATACCCTTTACATTTTGTTAAATTTCAAGGAACTTAATTTAAAATATCCCATAAAGTCTAAGTGCTTTATCATAATTTTTTTTTTTTTTTTTTTTTTTTTTTTTTTGTAACCTTTGTTACCTCTTTCCTTTTACAGCTTATGTTGCAGTTCTTTATGTCTGTCTGTCGACATTTGCAAAATCTAACCTAACTAATAATAGATATTGAAAAACACGTTTTACTTCTATGAAATAATAATGTTAACCTTCATATGTTTCATATGTTTATAATGAACAACATTGATACTTAATAATTTATATGTTTATTGGATGTAATAATGTTGGATTGGTTGTTTAGTTACTTTTCATTAAGTCTTTACCAAAAAAAAAAAATATTTCTTCCGATAAAAATGACGTTATTTCTAGTACTAATTTCAGGAACGTCTCTGTTTTAATACAAAAACAAAGGAAATTACATAAACCAATAAGTTGTACATATTTAATTACTTTATTTCATCCTTCTACTACATTTTGTTAATTGGGATGCCATGATAATTACTGAAGGTTATTATCTATAT
>NW_027107309.1:1170277-1255040 GCF_000696795.3 Halyomorpha halys | reverse complement strand
CATCAGTACACTCTCGTCAGGAAAAATTGGGCTTCGACCATTTTGGGGGAGCTGAAGTAAATGAATTAATATTAAAAATATATGTATATAATATAATAAAATATAAAAATAGTAATAAAGAAATATTACAACAGTCAAAATAAGTTAATTCACATAATTATAAAAGTATGTGAATAATTTAAAAATAGTACAAACACAAGGTAAAGAAAATTAAATATAAAAACAAATCTTATCATGGTCTCATAACTGTCGTTGAAGTAACTAGCCAAATTTTTTGTAATGAATATATTCTCAGTTTTAACTAATTTTAATTTACCTATATATTTGTATTATTCTTTAACTATAACCTTATAAATCAATTTTTTATAATTTGTACCGTCTTGATTATGTTTTTCCGATTTTTTATCTCTTGAGGTTATATTTATACTTCTTGTTTTATTACTTATTTTTAGCATTTTTATTGAATCAGTGTGTCTTTTGTTATGTTCAATAAGGCTTTCATTATTGAATATTACGTAACACTGCTTTATCATTTATTTAGATATAGCTTTTCATAAAAACCATAAATGTAAAATGTAATTTATTCTTCTTGTGTTCTCTCTTCTACAAGTACATTTAAAATATGATTCCATTTCAAACAGTTATCCCTATTTATTATGAAGAAATAATTCTTTCAAAACCATATATTTTCTGATCGCTTAGGAGATCTTGATGCTGAACTAAACTATTTTCTAAAAGGTTTAGGAAAGGAACTCCCTTTTGTAAAAGAGATGTTACCAGTACAGGTTTCTTATTTCTGCTCGTCAGATAAACGATCCCTTGATCCCTTGAAGTGAGAGGAGTCTGAAAAGTTCCGTGATTAACCTCCGTTAAGGTAGCCAAGAATGCTTAAGTGCTCCTTCGGTACTTGACTGCTAGTCTCTTGTAAGTGCAGGGTCAATGTGTGTCTGGGGGCTTGGGCTTGAGTAACTTTCTGCTTCAAAATGTAATTTTCGATACCATCTAAAAACATTGAATAAAGAAACTACTTTACGTTAGAAACTTTATTTAGAACTAGTTATAAGCGTTAAAAATTTATTAAATAATAATTGTGTTTATTTCAGTCAGATTTATAGAATCGAAACTTCAACTTATGATAGATTATTAATTGACAGTATCTTATGATTGTAGAGAGATGATCTGGGTGGTGGTTAAAAAATAGAAGAAAAACTAATAATTTGTTATCCACGTTTCGTCCTATCTTGCAGGGCTTCATCAAGGCTCAGTACACCCTTTATGTAGACTCAGCCCTAACGAAGTCCTGAAATGTGGGGTTACATCGGTTACTAATAAATAAATAATCAATAAATGCCTTTATTGACAGTCACTTGGACCAATTTCCTATAATCACTTTAAAGAAAACTTAAAACATTGTTCAATTTGTTTTAGTAATTTTTACTTCGTATCTGGTTATCTAAAATACTAAATGATAATATGAGCATTTTATTAAAAATAAAACTACATTATTAAGAGAAATATAATTATGATAATAAAATCTATAGGATGCTGCACACGATTTAACTCTATCTGCCACCATAGCTTCTAACCATAATGCTAACTTATAATCATAACTGTATCAACGGAAATTGATATCAAGATTATAACCGCTGATACTGAATATTTATGACACTACTTACTAAATACCTACAACTTATATGGGAAAATATTTTATAGTCCTAACGGCATACATAGTACCTATCCGGACCTAGGTCAAGGGTGAGGCTAGAAAAATTTAATGTTTAATATTAATTATTTTTCTCTATATGCTTGCAGTCCACCAATAGTGTTTTGTGCATTAGTTCTGGAATATTTAACGACAGATCCACAGATCTGACAGAGCCATGACTACGTCATTTCCTTGCATTGTGACAGCTTCCATTATTGCACCATTAGCCACTTGATCCCTTTCTCTCATGGCCAGTATGTGTTAGTTTTATATGTCTTATAGGTGCTCCATTTAGTTTTTCAACGATTGATCATAAGACCGCTTGTTGGAAAACTGTTACTTGTCAATTTTTTTTGGAGACAGTTGTCTTTAGAAAAGTTTTTCCATTGTTGTAAAAGCTTTATTTTGTTTTGTTTTTTCCTTTCAGCCGCTCAGTTATATCTCCTCACTCTATTGGCGTAGACTACCAGTTTCTATAGTATGTTATCCTGCTTCGTTAATTCGAGATTAATTTTAGATATTTGTACGCCTCCAAGATCTAAGACAATTATCTCGTCTATTTTTGTCTTCAGTTTGATTAAAGCATGTTCTGGGCTCCTTATGAAATTGGTAATAACATTAACTTTACGGCACATTATCATTATTATATTCCCAGAGACATTTAAGTTTTTAATAATATTTAATTTGTTGACTGCCAACAAAGAAGTAGTGTTATTGCCTAATACGCCTGCTTGAGTTATTTAATAGTGTTCCTATTTACCATATTCGACAATTATATTAAATTGGTTATTACACCGAATCGCTAAAAAAAATTTTTCAGTTAATCTATTACAGTGTTCAAAATATATCAATATAATCGAAAATTTTAAAGTATGGCCTATGAAAAAAACACTGCTTCGTAAAACTAGTACCTACGGTCTTACCCGGCAATGAAATACTGGACAGACCTCGACTAAGGGTAAAATAATAGAGGATGATTAAAGAGGTGGAGAAAGGAAAGCAGGAGTTGGCTAGAGGCCAGATGCTATTGGATTTAGAGTCCGCGCTCCCTGAAACTGATAGCAAATTTTAATATTTTCGCTGACGTACTGGAGTTGAAGGTAGGATAATGTAGGATTAAAAATATGGAGAAAAAGCATGTTTCCACATGCCAGGGATATTGCGAGTGCTGCATAATCCCTGCTCCTCGTACATTTCTACGTTACTTCAATTTAAAAGATATGACACAACATAGCCCCTCGGCTGTGTTCATTTTTAAGCTATATTAGTAGAAAATTCGTAATCAAAGATTTAATAGTTTTAAAAATTCACTTGTTAATAATTTTAAAAATAACAAAAAAAAAATTAGTATATTACAGGTTATAACATGACTATTATCCTGAAAGAGATATTGAAGATAGTATTAGGAAGAGGGAGAGAGGGTGATTAAAACCAACCTGCTACGGCTATGTGGCGTACAGGGGAGTTTAGATTTTACAGAACAGATTGAAGTTATTTATGAATTCCTCTTTAAGATTTGTCTTTGGTACCTGAAGGCGTTTTTATGTTTCTCACCTCTATGCCGAGTTACATTGACTTTTCCTGTTTAACTATAGGTAACATTTTCTAAGATATTGCCTCCAATAAAAATCCCAGCGCTCCTCTTGCATCTACAGTCACCTACAGTTAAAATGCTCAGTCTACCCACAAGAAACAAGATCCCTTCCTGATTTCTATATCCCTTCCTGATTTCTATATCCCTTCCTGATTTCTATATCCCTTCCTACAGAACTACAACATTTGAACATTTCTCTTCAGCTCGCTGCAGAGCCCTCAGGAATTCCTTCCACCTCGCCAGGCTTCTTCACTATCTTCATTTAGATTTCTTCCTTTACCAATTTCTTCTAATGTCGCGAACTGATGCTCATTAATTATGATATCATAATTTTTTTTTAATAATTTATTTATTGTGATTTACAACTGTATACATATATACACATCAAGTAAATTTGCTGTAAGTGATATTATGACATGATACAAACATGTGGAGAATCTACCCATTGATAGAACTCCAAAAATATTTCTAAAGGAGAGATCTCGAGGCCATCTTCTTTTCAGGCGCCTAGGAGGATTGTTAGGTAGTGAAGGAGAAGCCAGGTAAGAAACGAGTTGGTTTGGGTGGTTGTGAAGTTTATCATGGAATGATTGGTGTCTGGTTCTGGTCAAATCGGGAACATATGGGACATTGAGGTCATGATGGATGATTTGATTTGTGGCAAAGTAAGGAGCATTATGGATTTTACGAAGGATTTTTGACTGTACGGATTCTAGAGGAATTCGATGGTTTAGTGGAGCCCTATACCTCAACTCCGTATGTCCAGTAGGCCTTATAATAGTCATGTAGATCAGTCTTTTGTGATGGATTGGAAGTTTTAACCGTTCATCTAGTAAATGTTGTGATAGTCGTAATTGACGAGCAGTTTCCTATCTTTTCAGTCTTGTATGAGGATTCCATGTCAGTCGTTTGTCCTGATTTAGACCTAAGTTACGGATCTGTTCAACAGGAATAAGTGAGGTATTATTAAAAGATACTGTGGGACAAGACGAAGGGTGAATGTGATTTAGTGGGATTTATTGGAATTTAGTTTAATCCTCCAGTTTTGGCACCATTCTTCAAGGGTGGTGATGTGGGATTGGAGCAATTGGTATACAATGGAAGGTTCATTATTCACTGACAATAGGCATGAATATCATAATTTAAGAATACATGACGATTAGAAGGAAATGATCATATTTTAATTTCCTACATTCACGTTATTTACTTAAATATTTTCTTATTTCTGGCTTATGCGTCTGTGGATATAGACATATGTTTATATTTGTATGTGCGTTTATACATAAGTGTTTAATTTGAATTAATTGATTATTTTATGTTATTAAATTTTGTACTTCTTTTATTTTTACTTTGGAATATGGTTTTATTTTGTTTTGTTTTCTGGTATACATTTTATTCTGACATTGTTTAACTGAGCTATTTTTATAATTTCTCTTTTTGATTAAATATGTATCGAAGTATTGAACAGTTTGCGTGCTATAATGATATATATATATATATATATTTTTGTTAAAGGTGCGTGATAGCTGGGAGGAGGACGGAGTGACTGTAGTGGAGGAGCTGATCGCTGCCTCGGGGCCACGGCCCCCTTCGGACTGCGTCTATATGGACTCCTGATGTGAGGAGACCTAGCGCCCTCCGGGGTAAGGGCGGCATATCCAAGGGGACTCCTCTGATTCCAGGACCTAGGGCTGCGGAGTAAGGAGCAGTACCCCACAGCAAGCAGGCACGCCCATCTGGTTGCCTTGGAGGGTGTCCTGTTGCCATGGTTACTGCGCTGGTAGTCGGGCCGTGTAGGCTTACGAGCGGACGAAATGTCGCTTTCCGGTTTGTCTTCGTGTATTTGTATCTTGGGATAGATAAGTGAGCGAGAGTATCCACTACAAAAACTAACAACTGTTGCCCGATTGATCTTTTTATAGAACTTGCACCCTTCTCTGGACCCTCAGACATTTTTGTAAGTATACACTGCCATTTTGATTATATTTATAGAGCATTCGTTAATAAATTTATAGAATGTCGTATCGATGTTCGTTATAGCTTTCGAGATTTTCGTGATGTCGTATCGACGTTCGTGTAATCACTTTCAGATTTTTGATGAACAATGACACGAATATGACTTTAGAATATAAACGTCCGATCATACGGTTGTTCATTATTGTTTTATGAACATAATTTCAGGACGTTATATATGTTCACTCTCTATGAAGCACAAAGTATAATATTATATAACACAGTTCCTAAGTAATTAATTTATTACTTACTTGTGAAAAATTAGTTCTTCAAACTACTCAGCAATCACTAATTTCATAATTTTTAATTTTTAACATAAGTGAAATCCTCTTTCAAAGCAGCAATATTAAAAATAAATCTTCAACTTAGTTTGCTACTTATACTGAATAATAAAATAAAAGTTGAATCTCTATTTTATTTTAAATTAATTTGAATGAACCGATAAAATGAACTGTTTTAGTTTTTATTTCACAAATATAGGTTTTGTTTATTTTCATATACTCTTATTTTTAAAAAAAATGTACTGACCATTCCTTTAGTTGTTGGATAATTTAGCCATGCACCTAGAAGAATTTTTCTCCGACTTTTCTATTAAATTATCTAAAAGTGACCATGGTAACAAATAGTTATAACCACTGCGTAAGTACAAACACTGAGTGTTTACTTCACTTTCATATCGACTGATATAAATTGATGGGATGAATATAGGCCGAATTTTACCGCACGAATCCGATGTACTAATCCCATTGTTGTAAATTGTAATAACACTATAATATCGATATTCTTATTTAATAAATATATTATAAATAAGCTTAGTGTATGGTATAACCAACTATAATTAGGATTTATAGGTAGGGAATAAAATTAATATTTATTTTGTAAATAGGTCTTATTGGGTCATTTTTATAATGACAGTTTCACTGTATAGAACACCTTTTAAACTTAGTATCGTTGTATTGTAACTAAATAGTTTGCATAACTTATGTCTAGTGTATGTGTAGAATTTATTTAGGGTTTTATGTTATTTAATTATAGGTATACATTCCTATGTGTAAGGTTTTATCATATACATCCTCCTTGAATTTAGGAAGAAAATGTAATTCAAATGGCTGTGAAACGGTTGTAGCTGTTTTTGTTAATTCTTTAATTGTGACTCCATGCTTTGCTCATCTTTGGCTTTTGGTGAATTCCTCAAAATCCTGAAACTATCTTTAGAATTTAATTTCTTTATTTAAAAAAAATTTTAATTATCTGAATCCAACTATTCTAAATAATTCATATTTTGTTAACATATTTTATATTTTATATTGTTCGATCGAGACCCATCAAAATTATGATTGCTTTATATTAAGCCACCTACGTTGAAAATGTACTTTAAAAAAATGTTAAAAATAGTTTTTTTAATCCTCCGCCTAAGCTGTTAATTGGCTGTCACTACCTGTAAAAATTATCATCGCATTTCAATATTTTTGAATTTTATATTGGAAATCAATGAAGTTTTTTTATTCCATTAATTTTATGGGAATATGATATTTTATTAAAAATATTCACATTAAGCATTTTATTTTATTTTAATTAATTAAATTTAACGAGTTTTAAATATAAAAAAAGTTTTATGATAACTTTTGAGGATACGTTTTTTTTTTACCACAAAATGATAACAATATAACATAAATATATAAACGGAAACGCTAAATTCAATATAACTTTACCAGCAGTTCAACTAAACGATTTACAAATTTAAAAATGATTAAAACCGAAACTGGACATTGAATTAGATATGAACAATAAAGAATAAGATATTTTGTTTTAATTTTCAAGAGTCTTTGAGATGTAAAAAACGTAACTAACTTAATTTTTTGTACTTCACTGTTACAATATAACTATTTAAAAAAAAAAAAATTTCAAGAACGGAATAAAATTTTAGTAGTATTTATTTTTAGGAAAAAACTGAAATTTTCCAAAAAAAATGGATTTACATGTACCTTCAAAATTGAATTTGAAAAAATCACAGAGTAGTAATTTTTTTTGTTCATAAAAAAAATGAATGAATCGGTTAATTTGATATGAAACAATACTTAAAGAGTATTTTGAACTAAAATAAATTATTTATTTAAAAATTATATTATTCGAAATATTTCTTTTAATGATATAAAATTAATTAATAAATTTGACTAACGATTACCATAATTCTACATTAAACAGGTTCTTTATTCTGAATACTTTCACAAATGTGAATTGTGATTTTTTATGAAAAACGTACAATATATTGACTTTAGTTTTTTTTTTTTTTTTTTTTTTTTATAATCAAAGGAATTCTAACCAATCGCCAAAGAAAACTAAAATCAAATGCTGCCGCAAAGTCAATAAACTGAAGTACTTCCTAAAGAAACTAAGTTTTTGACAGCCCCAGCATTGGATAATGAATGTTTTAATTTGCTGATAAATAATTTTAAAAAAAAATTACGGTTAGTCGACTCATAAATTAAAAACCATATTATTTTGTTTATTTAGATTAAACATTTGGAATAAAAAAACATTAAACTGTGTAAAAATTCATAACCAGTGTTGTTCGTATTCGTGTTTATTGTTAAGATATTAAAATACGTGTAATACAATATCTATAATGTTAAAAAACACACTTTAAAAATGGGGAAAAATTTGAGCCCTTATTTGATGTAGCTTGTTGTACTGACAATCGATTATAGTTATCCCTAAATTCAATATTGAAAATTATTGATGATTCACCTGAATTTTAAATGCCTATCAAGAATTTTCTTTAATTGATATTTTTTAATGTTAGGGGTTCGTTAAAATTTAAATTCATTGTTAATTATCGAACATCCGTGACAGACGCTTTGAAATAATTGTTGTGCATGGTGTGAAACATTTTTTTATGGAAAATTATAGGTGATTTTCAAAGAAATGGGCAGTTTTTTAATCTGAGTCTGGAATTTATAAGTATGGATAGCACTCTTATCAAGCAGAACAAATATGAGATCAAAACAATTTGATATTGAATTCCCATCTAAATAGTTTGTTTATGGAGGCAAAAAAAAAGAAAGAAGCGACGGCAAGCGTATGCCTCTGTCCTGAATTTTTTTGGATAGACTTTACTTTTAAAAGAGAATAATAAAGCTACTTATCAAAAAAGTTAAATAAAATATTAAAGACCTGATGAAACGCTTTTCCAAAAATAATTATTGCAATGTGCGTTGGAGTGTATTTATGTTGAATTATTAAAAAAATTATTTTAAATATTACTTTAAATGGCCGACCAGAAGCTTGATGTAGATGATTTGGTCAGTTTGGTTTCAGCCGATGCTTTAACTTAAACAATCCCACAGATTCTACGAATTGAGCATTGCTCGGTTTTTGGATAGCACGTAAAAAATAAAAAAAAAAAAGAAGAAAAATTCAGTTTTGACTCTAAAAGTTTGACGTAAATTCCCTGGTTACTAGCGTTTTCAATTCAATGCTCTAAAATATCTTTTCTAATAATTGGAACCATAAATTTTAATAAATTGCAGTATTTCGATATAGCTAGAAAAACTGATTTTCTTTTCCAAAAGAATCCCTGAATAATCATGGATTTTTAGGAAGATCTTGTCAAGATAAAGATATAAAATGTATTGAAGATTCATATTACTATATCTTAGATCATCTTATTATTATTTTATTTTGTAATATTTTTTTTATGTGTTTAACAGTGTCTGAGTAGTGGGTTTTTGTTTTATTTGAAACGTTGTTACATTTTAAAACATGAATGTAGTGAATGAGTATTGACTTTATTTGAGTTAATGTGTGTGGTATTATTATTATATCTTATTAGATTCAAATTCTCTGCCCCTTTCGATGAAAATGACGAATTATTTATATTTTACAATTTCAAAATTTATGCTTGTCAATAAAATAAATTTTGAAGCCACATTAAATATTAATTTAATTTGACCATAAAATTAATCTAGTTCTTAGCTTTCATTAAGTAAGACAACGAAATTCGATCAGACAACGATTTCAGTCTAGTCGCACAAAATTATTATTTAATTTCGATTCTTTTTTCTTTACACATTAGGAATATATACAACAAACATATATTTTTATTGGAAAATGGCACATATCCGCATATTCTGTTTTCACGTATTTTAGTTTATTATCGTTGATTTATATTTTTCTTATAAACATATATGATTCATTTTTTAATTCTTTTATATATATCACTAATTTAAAACAGTTTCAAAGATGTATACAACAGTATAGTGCTCTATTAGGTTTAATTTTTCTTCTGTCGAGAATTCATTATTCTGAAAGAAAAAAAAAAAATCAGAAATAAAACAAAATATCTAACGAACAAAAAGGATACATATTAATATTTATGTTCATGTAATAGTTAATTAGCACACTACATGCATTAATGTCGACCTGGATTTCATAAATACATTCGGTTGTCATGATGTGCCATGTATTTGAATAAAAATGCCCACTAATTAAAAATGAATTTTTTTTTTTTTACTTTTATTCATTTATATTATATTGATTTTAATCATCAAGTTCATTTATATTATATTAATTTTAATCATCAATTTCATTTATATTATATTGATTTTAATCATTAATTTCATTTATATTATATTGATTTTAATCATTAATTTCATTTATATTATATTGATTTTAATCATTAATTTCATTTATATTATATTAATTTTAATCATCCATTTCATTTATATTATATTAATTTTAATCATCAATTTTATTTATATTATATTAATTTCAATCATTAATTCCGAACCTAAAAATTGATTGGGGATTAAAAAAAACACGTATATTAAAAAATTAACATTTTTGTTTTAGCTTCACATTTATGGATTACTTGCCTGACTTATTCCTCCCCCCCCCCACCAAATACCAGTACTTCGAATCGTAGTCCTTTTACCATTCAAACGAATTCTCATTTTTGAAATATAAATCTTTAAAGTTGTTTTAGTGAGATATTGAATAATCATCATCTTGATCTTGCTTTAGGCCATTTTTTTTTCTTTTTAAGGTAATCATTTTTTCCCCAATTCGTAAAAATTATCTTGTACATCCTTTGCATATATATATACGTATGTATGTATTCACTTATAGTCTATGAAATATATTATGTAATTAGACAAAGCTTGACTCTCCGCGATTGAATTTGCGGAAACGGCTCTGTGTTCCTGTCTTGTAAGTAGTTGTCTCTTTCAATGCTAGACTGCATGCGTGTGTAGAAAATTTTTTCTATTGGCTTACACTATCTAAGGGTCTTCTAAGTTTTTTGATAAGGCTCAAATCACTCCAAGACAATCTGGTTGGGTAAACAACAGCCGAAATAATTGTATTAAATCACTCTCATTATTTATAATAATATTCATTATTATTAGATTTACATTTATACCACATTGTAAAAAAATATAATGTATACAACAGTGTATTTAATGTATATTGTGTATGTTAAATTATTGTGTATTTGTATTGGGGCACTAGCAAACCGGTGCACACCTAGTAAGTAGTCGCTTGGCTCTTGGTATATTCTATAAATTTTATAAAATTATATAAAAAAAAAAAAGAAAATAACAAAATTTGCCTTTAAAAAAAAATTGAATGGATGTAATGTTATTATTTAAATTGTCTATAAACGTTCGGGGTAGAAGAGTTTTCTTGTTTATATTTTATAAATCGCTCAATTTATAAACTCTTGACTAGAAGGTGATAAGGGTCTTTGGAAAGTCTTTGTGCCAAGTCGTAAATACAGATTGTGATGAAAAGCCTGTTTGTATTAATAAGAGATCTTTATAAATATCTTGTTAATTGTTTGTTTATCAATTTGTTTATTTTAGGAAGTTGTTAAAAAATAAATACTATTGTATGTATATCGTGTAATATGAAACACGTCAGAATGTTTAGTAATATAGAATTTAGTGATTGTAATTACAACAAACAAATACAAAAACTTGACTGTTTTTGAAACAAAGGTTGGTTTTATGATTACGAACCAAACTTCTGAAGCAGTTTCGATCTAATTATACATTTTTTTTTTTCGAAGAGAACTAAATTTTTCAATTGTAAGGTTTTATATATATAAAAAAAAAAAAGAATCGAACCAAAAAAATGTAGACCTTGTGTTCGAAATATTTTCATAAAATATATGTAAAATGTAACAGTGATTCTGTTAGCTGCCAAAGTGCGTTGTGATGATATTTAGTGCATATTGTAGGGTATATTTTCCTCCATACTTTATGGTATCTATTTTACGATCAATATTTCCCATGTTGTAGGAGTCTCCAAGCACCAGGTTTTGTTGTGGGATTTGTGCTATTTATTGTAAACATATTGTTCATCTATTTTTGAATCTTGTAAAGAGGTACTGAAGAGAAAAAAAAATTAAACTATCTATAAATTTTCGTATTGTGAATATTATTAATAACTTTTCGATTGATACATTGTTTCTTCAGGCAACGAAAAATAAACTTGATCTTTAACAGGACCAATGTTTGACTTTTATGAAACTGTTTTTTCATAATGGTGATAATTTGTGTGTTGATTTTCGTGAGAAAGGTGTTTTGTGGTTTGATAAAGGCAGGGCGAGCATTTAGTAACCTATGTTGGTCGAAGAATCTTGAATAAATTCATGTGACATGGTTTAACTTAGATAAAACCTCATTTATTAAAACAAACAAAGAGTAAGATTTTTAATTTTGTTCGGTTAATTCGAAGTATGCAAATACCTACAATTGATATTTTTTAATCTGTTTTAAAATATTTTTCGGGGATGTTTTCCTATTGTAAATATGCAATATATTTGAAAAAATAAACTTTAGCCTTTTTTTGGAAACAAAAATTATCATTTTTGTTTTTATTTCACTCTATAGGATTTTAGTGGTTCTTTTAGTGTAATACTGCCTTGTTATTGAATCCCAGGTATTCATAATTAAGTTTATAAACTGGCACAAAGTATTCCTATGCCCTATGTGCTCTATTGCTTCAACACTTTGAACACGTTTGATGACACATTATCGAGGAAACTCACTTTTTTAGATTGCGTTCCAATAGATAGGAAGAGCTTTAGCACCTTCGTTTCACCTTGGATTGTCCCGATCCGTGTTTAGTACTGTCCTAGCTTCCACCAGTTACGATTGTTCCGTGTTCCGCCTCCTTTATGTTTTTAAAAAAAAAACGAATTTATTCAAATTTATTTTTAATATATATAAACTTATTTATTTTATTTTATATACTTACTTCCAATAGCATTGTTCAAATATTCTAAAAGGTTTTTTTATATACATTATTTGGGATTAATTCTCGTTGAATAAATGTTTTATAGAAAATTTGGTAATATATAATAACTTTTTAGAGTTCTTTTTTAGTAATTAAAAAAAATTTATGTATCAACTGATTGCAGAAATATATTTAATGGTTCAATCGTTTCAATAGGTTCATAGGCCTTTTTAAAATTTATGTTAAGTTAGTGAAATATATCACTAATATCTATATCTAATATTCTAATAGAAATTCATTTAGTCTGTGCCTGATGATACGAAAACATCCCTAAACTTAAATTTAAAATTATAAATTAGATTTATGCTACTTTCAGTGATTATAACGTTACCTTTGTTTAATATTTCGTTCTCATAATTGTTCTGAATCAGTATCGACACTGGTAGTTTTAAGAATTAATTAATATTGCACTATTGTAGTAGCTTCTTAGAATTTTCACTAAGTATCGTATACTTGAAACTTTGAATATTTTTTATTGAATAAGAAGTATTTGAATATAGTGTTACAACTCAAAACAGAGCTGAACACTTGATGCTGTAGTAATATTTTTGTATACTTTAATATTGAATCGAAGTCTTTTCGTTGAGGTATTTTATACATACAGTTAAGAAACATTGTAGTTATAATATTTATTTTGTACTATACACTATAGTTCGTTGTATAGCGATCTCAAGCACACTTTGCACAAATAACTAATGTATTTTGTTCAAATCTTTGTGATTGCATTTTTGAAATTTGTTTAGTTTTCTGATACAGATAGCACTAAAGATTTGCCAAAAACGTTTATAGAATCAAATTCTTCAAAATGTAAGCAATGTAATAGATTTATTATAACAGTGAAATTGCTAGTTGACAAAAAAAAAAAAAAATGATCTTTCGAAATTTTTTATTTGACATTTAACCATGTATTTTTGTGTTTATTTTAACAAAATCTTCAGAATGGGTTAATGGTTTTGTTTTTTATAGTTGATTGTTTACGTCCCTGTATAAATGAAGTAATTTACTTTACCAATATTGTAAGTAGTCATAGTACAAATACTAAGACTCTAAATTATTGTAAGAAAATGTCCAATTATATACACCTTTTATTTTGTTTTTTAAAAATTCAAGGTTTGGTCTACTCATTTTATATGTAATATTTTTACAATTATTATCCGTGTTATATATAACAATATGAACTTTTGTATGTTTATTGATTGATTTTTATTGTCAAATAAAACGACCAAATATACTTTGTAAATTATTCCAAAAAAAAAATATATGTATATGTATCAATTAGTTTTTAGAAAATTGTAGGGTACACTGCCCAAAAGACCATTCTAGCGTGTTATTAGTTACGTGTTCTAGCCATTTAAGATGGTCATGTCTAAAGACATGAACCAAAGGGAATCCGACACGCTCCATTTGAAAAATGTTTAAATTTTGACATTTAACATTGGTTAAATATTTATATAATGTTAAAAAAAATATATATACGAAAGTTATTAAAATGATCGTTTTGTATTCGACAGGGAACTGAATTGGAAATTGTTTAAAACTTTCCTGTCGGATCAGATATTATATTACATGATATTAAAAAAAAAAAAAGAAAAAGTTGTACTTTTATAAATACAATTATTTATTAAATACCTGAAGGTTATTACCCTAACTTTTGTAAATTGTAGATTGCAATTTATATGAGAAAATTCCATCCAGTAAATATGAAGGGTGTAACATTGGATTAAGAAATACACGGATAAATGTTCCACATGAGTTTTATTTTCAACCCAAATTGAAACTGCGCCAAAAGGTCAAGCACAACTAGTCATCATGGTAAAATCCAGCATCAGGTATTTATGTTTTTTATGGTTGATTTGTAAACATTGATTCGTTGAAACATGGATGTATTATACATATATATTCATAATTATGTATTTTTTTAAAGATTTAAAATTTCTTATTTATCTATCATTTGCTATATTCCATACCTGTTGTCTTTGGGATGCCAGGATAATTACTGAAGAAAATTATTAAAAATAATTTATACTAATTCAAATTAGTTGAGTTCTTAAAACTATTATGATTGGATTACTTTTCCAAAGGCATAGTGTGTTACTAGTTAGATATCTTCATAACTTATTATTACCTTTGAAATGCATAATATATTAGGGAGTGGTATTGGGTAATATCCTCAAAGCTACACAAACGAAAAAAGTATTTATTTACATTTTTAATATACCCATGGACAATATAAAATATTAATATTAACACACACAATTTTGATCCAAATATACTCTTAACTTTTATTTTTAGAAATTCTCCAAAGTTTCGGCCCTCTGGCCATTTTCTAGGAGACATTATTAGATATTGATATTGATAGATATGATAGTCATATTCTT
Organism: Halyomorpha halys; assembly: GCF_000696795.3. Lineage (NCBI taxonomy): Eukaryota > Metazoa > Arthropoda > Insecta > Hemiptera > Pentatomidae > Halyomorpha > Halyomorpha halys. Next base: position 1,240,051 of record NW_027107309.1, on the reverse strand, counting down.
TATAAAATTTTCTGCAGGCTAATTGCCCATGTCATATATAACTTTTTATATTTTAAATCTAGAACTTATTCACGTAAGTTCAAATTTAAATGAATTATTTAAAATTAAATAATTTTCCCTTTTTCTACATAAAAACATCATTTATTACTGGTGTTTAAGAAAAGAATATTTATGTGAAAAAGTTTTATATTTAAAATATAAAATGTTGTTTTTGTTGATTGTTGCTTAAAGGCGTAAAACCCTCTGGTCATCAACGCCTATGGCATGATAAAAGTAAAAAAAAAATAATTAAAAAAAAAAGAAAATAAAAATCGAAGAGGAGTTATAATTTATAAAGAAGGCGATGTGCTTTTGAAAATTCAAACACTAATGTAATTTTAGCTTCCTCATCTGTGAGAGCTTTTGATAAATTTGGGGTCAGTCCTATCTTGTTTATTGTAGGCGAATAGTGAGTACATTCTTCAAAAATATGTCAAGTCGTAAGAATGGACTGACAATATTTTCACGTTGGAAGTGGAAGTTTTCTGATCAGGCGAGAGTGCGTGAGGAGCGTATGACCTATTCTCAAGCGGGTTAGAGCAACTTCCTCCCTACGGCTGTTGCGCTAGGATGTTGACCATGGTTTTACTGATCGTTTTATTTATTTTAATTTACTAGGAGAGCTTTCATCCCACTTGGCCAGCCATTTTTCTAATATTTATAATTTGAGGGGTGAACTGAGTTCTGATGGGGTAAGAACGCCGGTGCCTCGGCCAGGGAGCGTGAGTGCCTCTCTGGCAGCTTTGTCTGCGAACTCGTTACCAACAATGCCAATGTTGCTTGGAGCCCATATGAAAATAATGGATTTACCTAGTTGTGATAATTTTAGAAGAAAAGATTGATGTATATAAATATAAAATGTTATAATATGACATGGCCAATTAGCCTCTGCAGAAAAAATTGTCTAGAAAGGTTGTCTCCTTGAAAATGGCCTGATGGCCAAAATGTTAGAGAATTTTTGAAAATAAAAGTTGAAAGTATATTTGGATCGAAATTTTGTGTGTTAATAATTAAATTAACCACTCTCAAACAATAATTATAATAAATCATTAATCTGATAATATATTAAAATGATTCAGGCAGCTAATTTTCCAATAAAATATATTTACATCATATGAATGCCTATGCATGTGGTGGTAGGAGGTGAGTTGCATGTCGTGGTAGGAGGTGAGTTGCATGGCTATCATCTCTTCATGAAGGTCTACTTGAAGTGTCTTTACTCTGTCACCTTATAGTACCTGCCGGATTCACTAGTGCCCAAGAATTGCTTTAATTATACCAGTCTTCATAATTAAAGAATTTTTAGATCTGTATGTTAAATTATGAAACGATTTTTTTCGCCATTTTCGATTCTTCACAGTTTGGACGTAAATCATCAACAGATAAAAGTATACCATTCATGGTTTGGAGATTCTAGAGATAGGAGCTCTGCAGAAAAAGTAGATAAGGTTAGGAAATCTAACTATAGGGAATCTATAGGAAAATAGGAACAATAATCTCAATATGCGACAGTTATGACCTATTAATTATTAAATTAAAATTCTAAAAATTATAGACGTTAATGGGTTGACGTATATAAAATTTGTTTTTCAAATAATTCCCTAGAACAGTAGGCTGCCCAATACCACGAAAGATATTTATGTTTTATTGAACAAAATGAAAAAAAATCCAAGTAAAATCACTAGTGCCTAAGAGTAATAATTTACGGAAAAAATCGTTACAATTTCCCGTATTCAATATTCTCTCCCGCTGTCTAAATAAAATCGTTTTGCGTTCATGTAATTCATTACTGGTGTGTGCAGTTATTGCAAAAAATCAATTAATGTGTTTTGCTTAATGTTTTGTCCAACATACGATTATTAAATTAAATACTGTGCTAATTTCCCGTATTCAATATTCTCTCCCGCTGTCTAAATAAAATCGTTTTGCATTCATGTAACTCATTACTGGTGGGTGCAGTTATTGCAAAAAATCAATTAATGTGTTTTGCTTAATGTTTTGTCCAACATACGATTATTAAATTAAATACTGTGTTAATTTCACGTATTCAATATTCTCTCCCGCTGTCTAAATAAAATCGTTTTGCGTTCATGTAATTCATTACTGGTGTGTGCAGTTATTGCAAAAAATCAATTATTGTGTTTTGCTTAATGTTTTGTCCAACATACGATTATTAAATTAAATACTGTGCTAATTTCCCGTATTCAATATTCTCTCCCGCTGTCTAAATAAAATCGTTTTGCGTTCATGTAATTCATTACTGGTGTGTGCAGTTATTGCAAAAAAACAATTAATGTGTTTTGCTTAATGTTTTGTCCAACATACGATTATTAAATTAAATACTGTGCTAATGCTAAGAGTTAAACTGTTCAACCCTTTTAAAGCCCCGTTAAAGTGCTTGTGCAGAGATGGAGTGGTTGTATTACCGATCTGCAGTAGTAATCTCAACGTTAGAGAAAATCATATTGAGCCCGAGGTTTCCTAGATAAAATAAACATAATGTTAATCTTGAAACGTATTATTATTTTAATTTTTTTTTATAATTAACCGCATCGAACAAGAACAACAAATTCAAATTTCTTTGAATTGTTTTTCAAATCAAGATACCTTAAATTCAAAAATTGGGAAAAAAAAAAGACTTCCCACGACAATTCTCCAAATTGTTAATCTTAAAACTATAAGATGTAAATTTAAGGATGAAAGAATAATACACCAAAAGATTTGCACATTATATTTCCTGAATAACAGGCATGGATATAATATTATAGGAACTTTCTAAAGGCTTGAAAGACACGATAATATATATCTCTACTATAGATGATGTTACACAATGGTTTATTCTAACACAGTAATACTAGATATATAGTAATATTATATATTTTATATAATTCATCATAGTAATATTAGTGTTTACACAAAGTTAGTATGGATGGATAATGGACATATTTAGAAAAAAAAAATTCTAAAACATACTACAACTACTATGTCCAATAATTAAGCACATAATTTTATATTTTATAAAAATTACAAAAATATTAATTTGGCTCTATAATTCCATAGAAGTTTTGTAATAAGCATTATTTTAACAAGCACGTAGAATAAGTCTTTGATTAACTAAACCAGATTCGATAAACAATTTTCATAAATCACTAACAGTAATAAATATGATTATTTTTACTTAATAACAATCAAAAAAAGAGTAAATATAAATAATTTCGTATAATAACATTATAATAAATATTTGAGATTAGCAATTAGGAAAGTTAAGAGCCAACAGTCTCTTAAAATTAAGGTGAATAGATCATCGCTATAATATTATAAGTGGTCTCTTTTGACAAATGATTCATTAGTAATGACTAAGTAACTCTTCACTCTGACTCATTTATTATGTGAATGTAAACTCATTACTCATCCCTTATTCACTTTAATAAATCTCAACTCTGATCTAAGGCTTGTACTGATTTTATAGATTGAATCCATTCGAAACAAACCAAATAAGCGAGGACAAATTTGGATTGTGATGCATAGCTGTAATTTCCTAAGCATCTCAAAGTAAGAGAGGTCTTGAGTTCTGAACTTACTTTTTTTTCATAGCTTTTAAACACTTTAATATCGATATATAATTAACCATTAATTGACTATTAACCAGATTGTACCTCTGTAGTGACAAATAACACTTGTTAGAATGTAATAAAATTGAAATTTATTGAATTTATATTGACATTCAAAGGAAACCTGTCAGAATCGAGAAACAAGGTAAAATTGATAGCTTTGATTTTAAATTTGAAAATAAATTCGCCTCATTTTTAATATTTAATACTAAAATTATTTTAACATTATATGAAAACAAAATTTTCTCACAAAACTGGTCTAGTCGGTGCAAAAATTAGCGCTGAATTTCATTTTTAAAACAATAAAATAACATATTAGCAAGTTGGCATATTCATTTTTAATTTGTTTCACTATCTGACCTTCACGTATATATATACGTGTTCTACTCCAAGGACCCGGGTTTGAATCTGGCTCTGACAGATATTTATCATGTTACTGTAGCCATGAATCATGCTCAACCCAACGTCATAAAGTAGGTACCCCTAGTTTGGAAAAAATCTGGCGGTCAATTGCGATTCTGACCAAATTACCTCCATGCGCAACCGCTGGTCCAGTAACAGGACTTTACAAATTATTGCACCTCTGATCCTCTAAATCTGACCTGACAGTGTTATATATTATTATTATTTTATTTTATTAGTACGAATTAAAAACACTATTGTTCCTTATTCAAATATTTTTTCTTCTACATGCATAAAACGAGAGAAAATCTTTTCTTTTAAATTGGAAATTTGAAAAATTATTTGAAATTTTGTAGGACGCAACCTAAACATCCCATTCGTTGCAGACTTGGCCCTAGATTGGTACATTTTCTTTCATTCCAAAAAACCTAAACCACACAAACCTATTAGTTCTTAATCTCTCATCCTTAAAAATCGCTGATAATCCTCTGAGGAGTGTAAAAAGAAGCTGACCACAGGATCTTCTAATTTAAAGAATCATTAAAGGACCTTTGGGTGGTTCCTTTCCAGCACTCATGTGTTCTGAAACATTTGTCATATTTACTTATTGTATTTTTGTAATAAAATAAAGTTATAAAACTTTGGACAAAAAAAAAAAAAAAAATCGGTCTACAAATGTTCGACATAAAATAAAAATAAATAAATATTATTGGTTAAATAAATCCTAACTGTTGATTAATCTTGTTCTTTTGAGGCCAAATAGTATCTTCTGTTAGTGTTTACCTGTCATAAAAAATTCATGCAAGAATAATTATATCGAGAAGATGTATAACAGTGGTTGTTAGTTAACAGCTCGGAAAATGGTCCTACACTGATTTTTCAATTATTTATTAGCCCAATTGCTCAACAAAGCAGTTATCATGAAATATATATTTCCCTGATTGGAAGGGAGGATTTGGGCTCTCCCGCCAAGGATAGCCTAAGGCTAAAATCGTAATCGATGATTAATATGAAATTGATTTATTTATATCTTGATTAACCAAAATAAATAGGCCAAGGATTAATTAATAACGCATGCGAGGCTAATACGATCTTTTTATAAATCAAGATGTAGATAAATTATTTTATTTATCAATTGTTGATTATATCGTCTGACCTTACCATGGGACATCCAAATGTAAAATTAATTCTAAAACGAAGATCAAATACCTTATGAGATCAATAATTATGATGATTATCATAATTATGAAATTAAACTTATTAATTAAATAATCTAATAAAATTAAATTAATATAAGTGTACAAAGGGGTAGTTCTTATCAAAATGACGTATTCTCGTTTCTAAATTTTTCTATTCTATGGTTCATGTACTGTAATATGAACCAGCAAAGGAAAAACCAAACAGCATTATTATTGAAAATTCTCTATATATTTATATGAACTAAGCTTACCAATTTTATGGGGTAATCCTGTTAGCAAAGTTGCAGAGCCTATACTATTTTATTACAAACTATGAAAAATGTCTACGTTAAGTGTAGATTTTTCTGTATACAGTGTTACCCTACGGTTAATACTTTAATATTGTGGTGTTACTATTTTTTTAAGTTATAATTTTAACTACATAAATACAATAATTAACTACACAATATAATAAATATATTACGTAAGTAATCCCAAAAGTACGGTCTCCTATTTTTATAGAAATACTAAATTCTGTAGAATCTTAAACATTAATTTGATTTTCTATATAATACCCATTTCGGTCTAAGCAATTGCGAAGACGATGACGGTTTCCATGGCTACGTTATACCAAGTTCTTTCCATATCAGTGAGAACATCGACCAAATCCTCTTTCAATCGAGGGAATTATTGACTAAGTCAATTTGTCTAGGGAGAGTGTTTGATAATGATTCACGTTTATTATGATTCAAAAGGGCACAGAGTCGATTAGCAATAACTCCTTTTGATTAAGAAACACAGTTGCCATGACTATGTAGGCTGGCAATTATTATTTTTTTTTTTTACTTTAATAAACTTTAAATGTTATTATACAAAGTTTCCGTCGTTAACTATTCCCTAAATTGAAATAATGTTTGACTGAAAGGCGATTTAACTCCGAGGAGAAAGACGAGCTTCAACGTATTCTCAAGGACATGGCGGGGAACTGGTATAACATAAACATTAAATAATTTTTTCAGCTTCTTTTAAAATGCATTGATTGAAGTGACCATTATGTGGAATAAGAACCAACTTTTAAAATAATATAAATAAAATGGAAATTTTATATTATAATATTATTAATCATGAGAGATAGTTGACTTATGCGAGAAGATAGTTGTGGGTGTTGCGGTCAAAATAAAACACAAATAAGTTGAAGTAACTTATTTAATCGTGCCAACGTTTCGGCCAGAATTTCTAGCCTTCATCGGGGCTAAGAACAGAACAAGATAATATTAATAATATTATTATTTTCAATTTTTTTTTCTATTTATTTCTCTTGTTAAACTTATCTTATATTTTGCTTATTTATCTAATATTATGGTTACCCATTCCATTTGTAACATATATTTTAATTCTCTCAATTTTAATTTTTCCTTCTATAATTTTAATTTTCTAATTATTAATAAACTAGTATATTCATATTCCATTGCATTATATAACTTGTTTTTTTTTTATTTCCTTAGTTATGTTATTTTACCTACTTATTCAATTATCTATGTATACATTTTATTTTCCACTTCTTTCATCACTTAAATTCCATTCTGTACAATTATTTACTTTATGTCATTCTGTTTATATTTTATTTTTTATTTTCTGTATTCATTGGTTGTTATCTTGATCTGTTCTTAGCCCTGATGAAGGCTAGAAATTCTGACCGAAACGTTGACACGATTAAATAAGTTACTTCAACTTATTTGTGTTTATATTGACCGCACCCCTCCCCCCAACTATATTCTCCTCGTATAATAATATTATTTCTATAATAATATAAGACTTTAATTTTGGAATTATTTTAGTGCATTATAAACCAATCTAAAATTATTACTTTATGGGATCAGTTACTACTACAATAAATTAACATTTACGGTGCTACTCTACTGTTTATCAGTATACATATAAGTTTAAAATTTCGCACAAAGCTGGAAAGGGACTTCCACAAATATTCAAAAATATATAGGACGCACAAAGCATCCCCGCTCAACGCCTTCACTGGATGGTAACTGTCATGGAAAGGGTTCCTTAGTGAGGCCGTGGTTCCTATAGTCGGTGAGCATCGGCAAAAAGTCGTGGTGCCTCTTGACAGGGCGCCTCTTGTGAGCCGGCAACCCGAACACGGGGACAAGGCACTTCCAGAAGGTGTTCTCGTCGACAGTGGGCGCTAGGATGGGCTGGAGAGCCTCAGCCCTCAGCGCATGTACAGACGGATGAGATGGCCTCTTCTTCTGCCCTAGGAGGGTGGTACTTCCTTGGTGTTGGGGTTCAAGGCCCAGGAGGGAGTCCATGGCTCGTTTCGCTCCCGCAAGCTCCCTCTCAGCCATTTGTTCTCGGGAACAACCTGGGCATATAAATAAGTTAAACTTTTGAAGCCAATAGTTACAAAAGCTGCTCAATCCTATTTTTATTTATTTCACAAATTCTCTAAAAGAACTAGAATGGCTATTTATTCACACCCCATACGCATCCCTATGTATCCTCCTTAGGAATTCCTTGTATGAATCCTAATTTGAAAATATTTATTTATATCGAAGGATTTTAATGATAGTGCATAGCTCAGCTATAAAAAGTGTATTGACAAAAAACGCCTTAGTTAAATTTCTAATTAATGTGGTGAGGTCACAAGCAGTTTTCAAGGTTGTGCGTGCACCTGGTCATTTTCAGATCTTCAACGAAACGTTTATTTTTAGGAAGAAAGAACTATTTGAAGTTTCTTAACGGGGTATTCCACAAAATCACTCTGAAACAAAGGTATTAATGACCACTAATCTATTTGTTGTTTTTTCTTTTATCTTTTACCTAATTAATCAGTATTCCTTATTTGTGCCTTTGTATTTTTTTTTAATCATGTTATGATATCCTCTCTATTTCATTGATATTTATCTCTTACTCCTCTCTTATAGTGATACATCAAAAATTTTTAACCTATGCAAGTTTAATTTAAATTTAAACTCTTATCAAGTATTAAGCCTCATAATAATAGACATAATTTTTTTAAAAATAGTACAAAATTAAAAATAAACAAATAAAACTTAACAAAATATTTAAAAGTATTAAATGTTACCAATATTTTATCATTTAAACATTAATAATTAGTAACTGAATAAATAGAAGTACCGAAAAATTATCAATATTTGTCTAATATGAAATAATATAAGAAACAGCCTCCACCAGGATACAATTAATTTTATGACAAGCAATGACAATTTTTCACAGTGATTCTCAACAAGTCAATATACTTTATGTAATAATAAACCTAAATTATATAATATCGAATTTAATATAGTGATAAATTTACGTCATTTTCTCTCTTCGATATCACTTTTACTCAACTGTTAGAGGTAAAGGAATGCTTGACTCGTTTACTGCTGGCTGGTCTTACGACTCCATCTCGGCAACTGCTTCGATGGAAATTGCCTCTATTACTTTCCGAACTTTTATCGGTACGAAAATGGCTTTCCGAAGACTCCTGTATTTTTACTATGGAATAAAAATATCAAAGTCGCTTTTATTATCGTTAAGATATGTCGTAAAATATGATATACCCACACGTGATATCATGAGTACTTGTATAAAAGGATTCAGAGAAAGAAAAAAAGCAGCTCTTACTCGAAAACTATACAACCTCAAAAACTTTTTTTAATCTATATAATACAATCGACATCGAAGATCTTAACTGGACCGATAACAGCAAAGATATAGACAATTGTTGTACTGAACTTAGCGTCCAAATCAGCTAGGAAAGTCGTTTGTTGTTATTTACATTAAACTATTTCATTTTATAGATGTTATAAAATAACAAACCACTGTATAATATTTGTAGTGATTCATTGATTTTTATCAAAAAAAAAATGAATAGATTTATTAATAAATATACCTAATGAACCAGAGGGCAGTGCCCATAATTTATACAGAACCAGTCCTTGCAATTTTTCAACAAACAATTCTAATTTAGAAAGTGATGCTAATTAGTATATTTAGATAATAATAATTTTATTATACAAAATGAGAAAATAATAATTATAGGTTTTTTGGTAGCACTTTAAACATAATTCCCCTTTTGTTTAAATAAATAATTTAATTTTTATCCATTTTAGTCTCAACACATATTATGTTAAAAGCATTGTTGTGATCAAGTTTTAACAAATAGTGACTGTGATAAATGAATTTTAATTTTTGTTTTTAAATGTTGAAAATTGGCTAATTAGAAAATTGTTGTTTTGACCTGGGCAGAATAGCCTGCATGAAGTTGAGTTTTTAAATCATTTAGTTCCAAAATTGTATTAAGATTGTCCCTGTTGGCCGGATTGGCCGAAACGTCGGACTGTAAGAAAAATAAAATATGTTGAGACTAAAATGGGTAAAAATTAAATTATTTATTTAAACAAAATTAACCAGTCTCAAGAAAGTTTTTAAGATTATAAATAAAATAAGGCCCTTTTTTAAAATTCTATGTCACTCTTCTTTCAACATCTCTGTCAATATCCATTAGTCTCTCCTATTTTATAAACTTAAGTAACTTCCTAAGATTATGGTAAAACTCTCTCACTACTGACATTTGTAGCCGTCGGAGTTGAGGCATCATCCTACACCTCGAGCCTGCAGGGCTTCCGGTTCAATACTTGCCTCAGGGAGGTTGACTTTTATTTCGTAGCAGTCCCGAGAAGTAAAACTTGATCCCTCACTGTGGTTAGAATAAGTGGATTAATTGTATAAAATGACAGAAATGACCAGGTAAGAGGTTTAAAAAAAAAGCTCCTATTGCTACAACGCCCCTAACTTCTATGATTTTTTTGTCCCTGAAGAATAAAACTTAAGATTTTCTTTTCTTTTCTGTGGAGTACTAACTTGATCCAATTACCTGAGAGTTGTTGTTGTCGTCCAAGACCAAGAATGCCTTCTCCTTGGGTTCGTCCGCGTTCTCGACGACCAGACGAAACGACGGCCCCCCTTCCACTGACGAGCATACTGAGGTCTCTGAAGTGGTTGATGTGCTCTGGTCGCTCTTAGATCTGGAGCGTGGCAGTGTGGCGGTCCCTGGGATTCTGTGAATATTACGGTACATTTTATTTTAAACATTTAAAAGGTTTAAAAACTAATAATAAACCAGAGTAAATTAGTGCACTTATGTGTGAAAAAGTTTCGATCTGTCAGTCAGTATATTACGCTGCTACTTTGTTCCTAGAGCAGGCCAATATCATTGGCTGAAACATCGGCATTACTGAAACAGTAATTTAATACGCCTCCAAAATTAAATCCTTCATTTCCTACATTGTAAAAACAACAAACAAATCCAAATTGTGTTCAACCACAAAATTCACATTAATATAATTCTCTATAAACAAAGTGTGTTAGGTTGTCACGAGTCGTTGTGGTATCGTCAAGTGAAATTTTAGTATTAGTAAGTTTTAGGGGGTCCACTACTAGACTAGTCGACTACTCTTCTGGCTTACTGCTTAAAAAGTAATAAAATTAAATTTATTGAATTAAGTTAGAAAATTATAAAAACATACAAAATTTTAAAATAAAAACAGGATTTACTCATGTTGAAAAAAAGATAAGTTTGAAATTAACCGAATATTCGACCTTATAGGTAATATTATACTTTTTATATTTTAAATATTATACCTCCAAAAAATATTTTTTAGTTACATTCCTATTTAACGGTTTTATTTAAAGTAATACTATCATAAATGATCAAACATCGGAGAACTAATATAAAAGTTTATCAATATCAAACCATTCCTCATTTAGTACTTTTTCAAGTTAGAAAATACTTTTTAATGAAAGCTGCTGTATTTGTTTATGAACAAAAATCCACAAGAATTTACTTCAAAACGGTTTCACTACCGTTAGATAAAAAATGTGCGCGGCAAGTATAGGAGAAGATAATATTTTAAACAATTGTTTCATTTTCACAAAGAATTGTATTATTTTATTATAATAGTAATATTTATATAGAATTAATGGTATTTAAATTATTAATCCAAGAAGAAGCATGGTATATATGCATATATATCAAACCAAAATTAATACAGTGGTTCGCGGGAGTCAAATGAAAAGTTACTCAAAACGCACTTTTATGGAATTCAATTTTCAAATATTTTGCCCTAATGCCTTAAGTTGGGATTGGGTGTGAGCTTTGTTTCTATTTTCCGATTTTATTTCTTAAATTTTTACAAACTTCTCTCGTTTGAGAACCAGTGGTCTAGAAATTATGGTAATTGTCCAAATCGAAGAATAGTTTCTTATTGGAAGATGTTGATTGACCGTATGGAAAGATGAAAGGAATATGGTCCGGGTGCGGTCAAAAAAGAACAAAAAAATAGTAATGGAAGATTATTGATTGACCGTGTGTAAAGATGAAAGGAATATGGTCCGGGTGCGGTCAAAAAAAAAAAAAAAAAACTCAAATAGTAGAATTATACTATTTTAATGAGCCAAAAAATAGTATAATTCTAGGGCTCATTAAAATAGTATAATTCTACTACTTTTTTTTTTTTTTTTTTTGACCGCACCCGGACCATATTCCTTTAATAGTTTCTTATCTTTTAAGTTTTATTTGAAGATTTCAAGTCAGGCTTTTTCAACGAGATTGTTGGGCAAAAGACACAATTAATGTCAAATATTAAAAGTTATTTGATGAAGTTTATTGTAATCCTTCTGTTTGTAATCCATTCTTCTAAATGTGATTGGAAACTTTGAGATTCAACTAATGGATTACAATTAATTGATGGCACACATTTGTCATCGTAATGGATTTGTACACCAGCTGTATACCTGTTTAGAGGATGGGACCGAGACCCAAGCTTGAGAAACACCAGCAGACTGAGAAAAGAAGATTGAAACAACATTATAGATAGTAACATGACGATAATAAAGAAGATAGTAATTTACGGGCTTTGTAAAGCAGCCCCAGTTGCCATACTCCATCAAAAGCCTGTTCTACATTGGGATATACTCCTGCTGTGTGTGTTTTGCGTTAAATTGTTAAATAAAAGAAACCTATCCCAAGACAAAACGATCCTGACAAAAAACTCCAAAAATATTAAACATTAAAAATTAAACAAATTATTAAAATAAAAAACTAGCTGAATATTTCATTTATCTCAAGACAATTTATCTATTTTTCATTACAAATTGTTGTAAGACAAGTTTCCCATATTAAGTGAGTTAATTGTTTAGGTATTTTGTTGGATTGAAAAAGACTTTGAGTTTGAAGAAACAATTTAAGCTCTTCTCTCAGCTTCCAAGACGCACTTTTCTTCATAAAGAAACTGAAAGAATGGACTAACTCCTTTGTAAACCCAATTTTAATACATGCACTAAGATTTATGTGACTGAACTGGGCACTACAATAAGCCGCTATACAAGATTATATTTACAAAATTTTTACTTTACAATATATTCTAAATCATCCTTATCACCTTACCAGTTGAATTTGGAATCTCATTTAATTGGTAACTATCAAGTTAAAAATAACTCTTCATACTTGTCTCATTTTGGCTCACGTCTTTTATATTTCCTTGATTCTATTTTAAATATTTTTATAAAAACTAATATTTATATCCTAATAAAGAAAAGAAAAAAATAGCAGATAAAATAGCTTAAACATATTTACAGATGTGTCTAGCGTACAAAAGCTACAAATCTACTCATGTTGCACAATATTGTCATATTGCCTTGAAGCCATCACTAAAATATACGAACTGTTCCTGGTTCCAGCTAATGGGCAGTTTCTAATTTTCAACTCTTGGAAGTTTAGGAGACCCTGGCTCAGTAATTGTCGTCACGGAAAACCTAACAGTAAACATTTCATGTTGATAAAATATTTCTCTGGTCATAAAAGTTTAAAAAGAAATCCATTTTAATAATGACCATTCACCTGTATAATTTTTTACTTGATTAATTAACATTTATGGAATAAATCAAATCGTTACATACCATGAACAAAATTTTTTACGTCATAAATTTAACTTGAAAACGTAAAATATGTTTATGAAAAAAAGATAAATAAAAGGAATATATATTTATGAAAGATAGGTATAAATCGTAAGAAGATGTACATAAACTAATCTAGTAGGTTTATAAGTGTTAATTCTTCTTTTTTACTAAAGTACTATCTTCAAAGGAATCGAAATAATTGTAGACATTACAATTTCTCCAAAGTTTGATTTATGTAGTTCAGTGAGTGAGGTATCAAAATATCCTAGGTCAGTTACTGTTCCGTTTAAACGGAAGATTCGAATCAAACTACAATCATACGACTACTTGCGATTGTAACACCAACGCCCCATGTGGCTGAGATAACAAAAGACACTCAATCGCTAACGAGCTTTGGCCAGAGGCAGTCTTTCTTTCTTGACTCATTTCGGCTAAAGAAAACCATATGCAGACTTCCAAAGATCCCTCCGGTAGCCGAGGTGAGGGTACATGAAGGACAAAAAATATGAAGCATGAATGCATAAGGAAGTCACCTTCCTTCTATAGCTGATTCGAACCGTCGCCATCAATTTGCAGTTTTCATTGCTCCCAATCAAAATTCACTAACCTCAACCATAAATGTATTGTTCCAGCCGCCCTCCATACCTATAGTTATAATATATTTAGTATTTAACATTCACAGACCAATTTGGACATACGGAATTGAGCTCTGGGGCTCTACCTAACCATCGAATTGCTCCCGTATCCAATCCTTACAATCCAAAATCCTACGTAAAATCCTTGATGCTCCTTATACGTTACAAAGAAACTCATTCACAAAGACCTTAACATCCCATTCGTTGCAGATTTGGCCCAAAACGGATATGCGTGTTTTCATTCCAAACTCCTTACCCATCCTAGCCCATTATTTCTTAATCTCTTATTCTTAACAATTCATGATAATCCTCCGAGGCCTCTGAAAAGAAGATGGTTACGAGACCTTCTAATTTAAATTAAGGCTTGAAGTACCAACGGGTGATTCCTTCCCAAGATTTTCAACTGTAAATGAAACATTCCACATATTTACTTATTGTATTTATTATTTGTACAGTTACATTAGATTAAATAAATAAATAAAAAAAATACATTCACATCCTCTCTTATTCAACCAACCTCTAGATTGTAAATAAATTCTATTTCCGTTTTCTTTTGCCTTTTTTCATTACAACTAATTTAAAATCCACAAACTATATAAAAAGTGAAGTGACGCCAGGCTTTACGTTTAAGGCGCATTTCATACAATTACATTTGTTATTTATTCATTGTCCGTTTTATCAGCCTTATATGCTTTGATTTCTGATCAGGCCCCATGAAGGTCTAGAATCTTTTTAAGTATGGTTCGGTAATTTTTTAGATATATGAGATAATCCTTTCAAGCGATAAAATTATAATTTAGAAATTCCAACAAAACCGTACTATTTATAAAGATCTACATACATTTATTTAATTTCGGTTATAATTAATTTTATCGTGTTTTTTTTTGTCTTACCTCCTTTATTATAATTAATATATATATCTAAGTATATATAAACGTAACTGGTGCCCTTCCTTTGCCATATGGCATATTTTTTTTATATATTTTATATTTTGAAGTATAATTTTATTGCGAGATAGCGCTTATAGTTTTATAATATTAAATTATAAAATCAAATACTATTTATCTCAGGAACATTTTTCGTGTAGAAACGATGTGAGAGTTGAATGAGACATCATACTATAAATAAGGTAGACCTCAAATCTCAAAGAGCCATCAGAAAAAAACCCAAGAGGCTTTGAGGTGTGATAGCGGCTTTTGTTCCAGGAGATAAAAATATATCCAAACAAACGCCAGTTTACTTTTATCTTTTGATTTACTAGAGACTGAAATACGATATGTTAACGTCTAACTGTAGAAGAATAATGTCCAGGTCGCTTAAAGAGAATTAAATATTGCTTTGATACCATTTTATATATTTAACAAAAATTAATAGAAATAATTCTAATTTTTAAATGGCATAAAGTGGTCCATAAATCCAAAATTTGCTATAAAAAGTCAAATATTTTTGAAAACATCCATCGGTAATTAAATTAACTGATATTAAATAATAAAAAGTTTTGGTGGATGAGGAGAAACTAGAACCATTTATTTGTTTCGTTTAATTTTACGACTAAATATTATTTGGTGGACAGCTTTTATTTATTTTAAAATTTAGTATAAAATTTACCTATATTTATTAAATGATACTAAATAATTGATATTAAATATTCTTTTGTGCCCGACTAAGTATAGGATTTGAATATTTATTTATATAATATAAATTGTATTGGACAATACATTTTTTTTGTTCATGATTTAATAGTACATGAGCTCAAGAGGAGA
This sequence comes from Halyomorpha halys, assembly GCF_000696795.3. Taxonomy (NCBI): domain Eukaryota; kingdom Metazoa; phylum Arthropoda; class Insecta; order Hemiptera; family Pentatomidae; genus Halyomorpha; species Halyomorpha halys. Next base: position 1,224,443 of record NW_027107309.1, on the reverse strand, counting down.
AAAAAATCAGTCACTACACCCCAATTTATGATTAGTTTAATGTAAAATATGTATAATTACTAAGCATGGTTAGGAGGCGGTTTGAAAACGTTAAAAAAAATTATTTTTCATTCCAAGCTCTATATCATTAAAACTACCTACAACACTAGGAAACCTATAGAACATCATTTAAAGTAGAATATATTTATGATATATATGTATATATAAAATATGAACCCTAGTTTAGCGGTTTACGTTAAGTAGTTCCCGAGATACAATTTTTGTATAAAAATAAACATTTCATGAAATGAAATAAGTAGTTAGTGAATTTATTGTGGGAAATATTTATCTCCAGAATAATTAAACTAAATCAAATTTAATGTGTTATAAAGTTGTTTATCTTCGTTTTCATGATATTTGCCAAAACAAATTCATCAATTGTGACAAGTAATTACGCGCTGTTTTCATTAAAGGAATAAAAAATTAGGGTGAAATAACTTTTTTTTCAGCAGTCTCTTGTGCTGTAAGAAGAAAATGTATATATGCTTATAACACATATGATATTCCATGCATAAAAAATTGATTATGATGTATATATCTAGAATTTGAGAACGAGAGTGATCAGTGAAGGCACAGTTCTACTAAGGTCTTGAAGACTCCAAGGACTTGGGTGCGAATCCGTCTGTACTCATAAGTCAACTCTGTGGATTCCAGGACCAACCAGCTTCATGAAGTTAGTACCCGTAGCTGGGAAAATCTGACGGTCGAGAGTGATTCACCTCCTTGCACAACCGTAGGTCTAGTAACTGTACTTCATTACAAAATACTGTATCCCTGACTCTTCATGGGTTCTAGCGGTAGAGATTTATTTTCTAATATTTAGTATTTACGGGTATATTATTCATAGATGCACTTAATATATCTCATACACAACAATATTCTTCATTTCAACAAAACGATCCTTTTACTTCGTGTAAATAATACTACAAATGATTGAACTAAACAAAGATCACTCATATCACTTGTACTCAAGTCCACTTGTAGTATGACTTCAATATTTAAAAAAAAAAAACTAAATAAATACTTTACTCACTCAAATATCAAATATAAAAACGTTGTTAAAACGGGTAGCTGATATTTTTAGACGTAACTAAGAGAGTATTTCAGTATCAGATTCACATAAAAACACTGAGTTTCCTTGCAGTGTAAGACTTTAAGATAGAGCAATATTTAAAAAGCGCCTGAAATTGAAAAATTGAAAAACGACATAAAACCCTCCACTCCCGCCCTCCATGGTAGCCTTACTTATCTGACTTTTCAAACGGACAATTACAGCGAGTAGGTTGGTCGATGAACGACATGTCACAATCTCACAAGAGGAGATCATAACACAAAAAAAAGGCAATCCTTCCCCGCCGGACCCGCCCCGCTAAGCCCCCGGTGAGCGACGGTCCTATATCACTTACGAATTATTAGCTTAAAACGGGAAGGAGAGACTTTAAGATAAGAGCAATATTTAAAAAGCGCCTGGAATTGAAAAATTGAAATTGAAAAACCATTAAGAGAACTTAATTCTTTTGTTGAAAAAAAAAAATACTCATATCGGATTCAATATTGAAAAATAACAGAAAAGTACAGTGTCCAACACTAAAAGTTTACACTCAAAATTGTTTGAATTTTGGGTTTCAGAATTGCACTGTGTAGTATTGAAGTATGTGACATAGGTTTGACTTGGACTACTATATCTAATTGATTGATTTAAAAATAAAGACCACTGAAACCATAATAATGATAACATTAATTAATACATTTTTTTTTAACAAATTTGATCCTATTTTCTCAACTTTATTCATTTCAAAACTTTCCAACGTTTTGACCCTCTAGTCATTTTCAAGGATACCTTTACTTTGTTGTCATTTTCTCTTTTAAAATTCTTAAAAATGCCGGCTAATTGCCTTTGTCCCATCTATAACTTCTTCTATATAACTCTTTCTTAAATTTAAAACTTAAAACTTATTAACCACTTTTTTTCATTTACATTTGCAAATGTTGAAATTGAAAAGAAGAAGAGAAGTGGTTAATACAAGTTTCAAATTTAAGAAAGAGTTATATAGAAGAAGTTATAGATGGGACAAAGGTAATTAGCCGGCATTTTTAAGAATTTTAAAAGAGAAAATGACAACAAAGTAAAGGTATCCTTGAAAATGACCTGAGGGTCGAAACGTTGAAAGGTTTTGAAAAGAATAAAGTTGAGAAAAAAGGATCAAATTTGTTTTTAAATAAACTAAACCACTCTCAAACAAGAATATATTAATAAAAGTTAATCATTAATTAATACTATAATACAGGGCAGATAAAAATAAAACTACTTCCGAATGAAAATAATGCAATAACTAACCGGTTAGTGTAAATACTGACTAAAAGGAAATGAGCCGCGAACTGTAGATGGTCGATTTAATAGCGAAGAACGTAATCCTGTTTCGGTCATTAGGTCCTGAATAAGGAGATCATGAATTTTTCATCAGTTTGTCCTCATCTCTCCTCGAATAGGAATATCCTCAGTCCTTCTGAGCCACTTCTATTTCTGATGTTATATACCACGAATATCACAATGATGACAAGTTTCTGTGAGAATATGTATTTATGTGAGTTTATGCACAAAATTGAGCATTCAATTTACATAACTTAGCTCATCTTCGATCTGTTTGATTTAAGAATCAAGAATACTCGGTTTTATATAATTCATCCCCAAAAAGAAACTCCATTAGAAACCAAGGTTAAGCTTACATGAAGTAATTTTATTTCTAAGAGTAGATCGAACTTTTGCTTTGTTTTGGAAATCTTTATATTCGTGTAGAAAAATAAAATAAAAATATTCTTCAAATCGTACATTTTTACTCGCATCTGCTTGTATTTCACTCATTTTATGATACATTCAACCTAGGATATATGGGTGTTCTTTATTACTGAGCACAGTGGCTCATCATTTCAAAAATCGATAAAAAATTTATGTATTTATTAATGTAAACCCCTCCCTTGCCATTTCTGGCATACGGGGTGCGGGAGCAGTGGGGTAGTGCGCTGAGGTTTGCGCATGCCACTGCTCCCAAAGATCACCAATTATTTTTTTATTCTTTTATTAATTATTTAATTATTACATGACTTTTTGGTGCAGCCCAGCGCTAGGTTTAGCGCCTTACTGATGGAGCTGGACCTTGTCCACTGCATCCGTCTGGAGTTACCAGGCTGGTCCAGCCCTCCTGGTCTCAGTCTGGGCCAGCTTCCTCATATTCTGGTGGCTCGCCGATGTTGGGCGGTCAAGCCCTTCCCTGGGTCAAGCCCCCCATCGTGAAATAAGTTGGAGCCACCACCTCCTTCCACCCGTAAACTCCCTGAAGAAGGGATAATTCTCTTCTTCTATCAACCAGGGAAAGTCCAGCCTGGCTCGGTGTCCTTCCATGGCAGAGCAATCTATTATAACGTGTTCTGCTGTTTCAGGAACTCCACACGTTGGACACCGAGGGTCGATGTTCTTTCCAAAGCTCTGCAGCTTTCCACGAAATAGCTAATTAGTTTCATAATTAGTTTCGATAACAAATGAAATGAATCTAGTTATTAACTCTTAAATATCGTTACTTTTACAGCTAAATTAGCTTCGAATTGAACAACTAAAAACTATTTTAACTATAGATAAATGACAAATAAAACTAAATAAAATTAACTTTAGCTGTAGAAATTAGCTAATAACTAATTATTCAACCCTATTATTGATTACCCTAACATATAACGTTCCCCTTATAAGTTTTCGTAGATGCTGAAAAATAAAATATATATTTGATCGTCCGCTAGCAAATCTATTTATCTTAGCTTTTCTGATTTCTAAAATATTGGGGTCTTGTAATATGTTAGGTTTGCGAAAATTAGTATTCTTGATACAGCTGTATTGTTACAGTAGTTCGCCAATTAAATTTTATTGACTAATGACAGATCATTAATATAAGGGTCCTCGGTGAAAATGTTTGCACATCAGCCAACAATGGATCTACTTGGGCTATTTATTGCTTGTGGAAGCATAGGTGAAAGCACAGTCTACGCTGAGGCCGCTGTTGCTGAGTGAATCGAGATTGTGAATTCACACATGTCTGCAGCGGCGCCACACATGGTTGATTCGGTATGGGCGGGTTGATTTTTGTTTCATAGTGGTCCCGTGAAATGAAATCTCGATCCTCCCACTTTGGTTAGTATAGGTTTATCCTACAGGATAACCCCATTCTGGTACGCCACAAATGGACAGGTAGGTATTGAAAATAAAAGATTTTCTGGGCTTTATGCGGTAAGTTCAATTACAAGCAGTATAATAACTACTTTATGTAATTGTAACTGTAGTCACCAATTACATTTACAAGTTAAACCAATGTAATTACAATTACGATTTTTCCACGAAATGATGGAACCCTGGTTCCTATTGAACACCAATAGTAACCCATAGTCCTATAATCAGTTCATTTGGCTTGAATTCGGCAGTGTCCTTTCCGAAGTTGTTTGCACTCGGTTAATAAGAATTGGCAAAGCAGGTCAGATTTTTCTCCCATACCTGTCAAGCATTCCATCCTTGAACCAACGTTGGAATGGTATTTCATGCACATCCGATTTGTTTGTCAACTGATTAAGGTAGGCGGAGAATAGTCACTACACACCATCACTATGAGTTACATCTTGTAGGCTGAATGGTCTTTCATACAATAGTGGTGGATTAATTAGTTTGAGGACCCTGGCACTGAGATTCAAACCAAAAACCTATTGGTTTTGGTCCCAGTATACACATATACTATTGCTTTTAAAGTAGAACTGTTAAATACATTGGTTGCTTACCTCCTGTGTTTTGGAGCAAAGCTGACTTTCCTCTCTTCTGGGGGTGCTGTCTTTCCCCTATCTTCTGGTCGGATCTCGACTCTTCCTTCAAAGCGGTGAACCTTTGGGCGTAATACTGTCCCTTCGCTCACTACACCACCTGTTGTAAGCATTTTTTTTATTATTATACTTAATAATATTATTTAACTTATGTAAAATTGAAAAACGAATTTGCACTTTGAATTCTTTAACATATATTACTAACATAATAGACTTAAAACTCCCATCCAAGTTTTTAAATTTATTGATTAATTATGCACATTAAATAAATATGTGTCAATCACATTTTAAGCTTTAAATCAATAAAAACTGTAAACGAATTGTGTGAATATGTTTATTATTGTTTTCCTCTTTATTTGCTTATATACGTTGAAAAAATATATATATAGCTCAGTGTTCTATATTATATTTAAAATTATGAAATCCAATAAACGTCTAAAACTTTATTAATTTTTCAGCCCATACTTTAATCTACGTATTTGAGGTTAAATTATATTATCTTAGTAAATTTATTAATTATATTAATTGTTAAGAATACAGTGGTGTTTTTTTTTGTTTTTACATTCTGAAAAGTGTTGGAAATTTGAAATTAATAAAATTAAATGAAGGTTCATATTGAAGGAGATTGAAAGTATAGAAAATATATAATCCTCTTTCTAGAAAGGCTGTGATTTGAAAATTTAAAGAAATCTAAAGAAGGTGTTTGGGAATAAACAATACAACGCAAAAACGTTTCGCTGAGTTAGCATGAATATCACAAAAGTTAAAAAACTGAATTAGGAGCTACTGGTATGAAGAATTGATTTTGATTTTTTTACCAGAAAGTGGTGGTAATCCTAAACAAAAAATTATTTATAAGATTAGTAGTGAAATTAACGTTGAGTTGGAAACATCTCTAGTGGCTTAGGGCAACCTTAACAATCTCATAGGGAAATATTGACTCATAATATCAGACCCGGAATGGATCCGAGGAATAATGTAAAGTTTAGAGAGAAAAAGTACGGACTTTCACAATTAACAATTAACTCAATATTATGATTGAAGGGGTAAGTGGATAAAAGGGCTATGTAACATTTTTTAAATTTTTTGAATCTGTAGTTTGGATGAAGGGTGCCTACCTAGCTAGTGTGAGGTACTCTAACCTCAAAATCCAATTAATAACTTAATGTAGAAGGTGCTATCTACACTTCAAAACATAACAACCTCCAATAAAAAAAATTAAAACTTGTTTTTTTAAAATTTACAATTTGTAACATAACTCCTTCATCCACTAACCCCTTCAATTAAGAGTATTTTCAAAGGTTCTCCAGTAATCTCCCTAAGCTCAATTATATCTTAATAATAATATTACAGAGTAAGGCTCATTAAATATGGCCAACATTATATTTATATTCAAATATATGTTAAAAATATTGTTTGAAATATCACAAAAAAAAATCATTCAATCATCATCTTCGAAATCATCATTTTATAAAAAATATTGAAATATCAGCCAAATTGAAGGTGATCCCTAAGTTCATTATATGCCACCAATGCATTTATTACCCTATGCAACCAATCCTCCAGTTGAGTACGATTTGGTCAAAATTACGACAGTGCATTTTGGTTGGGAACAAAGAATACATTTCCTGCCTGTGTGAACCGCAAATGGTCATAACTAGCGAACTCTTTTGACTGCTCAAGGACTGAATAATGTTGGACGTCAGCAAAACTCAAGTAACTGAAGAACTTCTCTTTAACAACTCACGCCATTTGCTCGACGGAATGACTCGATAAGTTGGAATCGATGACGAATTCCACACTTTCAGGAAAGTCAAAATCAAGTTCGTGGTAGAAAGTTCCAGACTCGAGGCGACATAATAAGACCTATTTTTAGCTTCCTGCGTCGTCTGTCTCATTTTATTGAAACTTCCTATCTAAAAAAGGTAACCTAATACCTAAATACAAAGCTCAATATGGATTTCCTAGTGGAACAGAAACGGATTACTTAAATGTAATAAAGATTCGTGACTCAATGAAAAACGAAGAGGCAGAGCTTAACTAAGTGACGAAAGGACTTCTGGAAGCATTCATGATTACATTGTCTATTAAAATAACTTACCAAAGAATACTACTTGAGTAGATACTAATCACAATCCACACACTTGCTACTCATAAAATTATTTCTTCCTATTTTGTCGGTAATATGAGCTTCGGCAAGGGTAATACATTAAGCTAGTTATAAAAATCACCCATTAATTAGTCAGTAGTTTAATATTGTAATTTAGAAAGACCCGCCTTCTTCTTCACCTTTGTCTATTGGCTTCACGGCGATTGTTCCTTTGGTGGGCTTCCGTCTTCTTTTTGACCCGAAAGGGTTAAAGTGATATGGCCGGAAAATCACCTCCCACACGAAGTATTTGTGATTAACGTTGTTTTCTTCTTTCATATGGAAGGGAAGTCACTTTAAGTAAGGATGTTGATTCCTATCCTTTTCAGTTGGATACAACCACTAACCACAGCCAGAGCCCTGTAGACGAAATACAACAGCATTACGCTAGCAGCGGTGTACTGTTCATCTAAGTAATGTTTTACCAAAAATAAGGGTTCCAAGGAATATATACACTTGCAAAAAGATAGGGTTTTGCTGCTTGCAAAGATCGAAATGAAAACAATTTTGGTTGTGTATTGTAAGTGTAAAGGTTTGAGGTCCGATCTATAAGTTTTTATTAAATGTATTAACCTGGGCTTACTTATACCGAAAGAAATTCCGCTTCGGTTTCCTTAATTATTTTTTAATTCTCTTGACACGATTTCTTTTAACATTTTTGACATTAAACCACTTCAGTCGTTTATCAGCTTATTCAACACACAATTTAGCCAGATGGAACACTCAGTGTCCACAATATTGTCTCTTTTGCCATTGTCTTTAATTGTTCTTCATATAGTGCTAAAATTGCCCCTTTTCTTAGCAATGGTGGCTCTCGATTTAAAGGATTGTGACATTGGGGGAAAAGCTATGTTGACTTTACACATGCGATTATAACTATAAGAAAATTAAAAACCATAATAACTTTAGTACCTGATCTAAGAAAGTGCTACCAAAGCATCTCGGAGCTCCAAAACTCACTACGCACTTAGAAGCCAACACCGTCATCCTCTCAATACGAATAAATTAGATGAACTAGTTAAATAAATAAAGATGGTGGGTTATCTTTACCCTTTCTTTATTCTTTACCCTTCTCCAACATCAATCTCAGAGTGCATAGCTGATCCCATGTAGATCTTCCTCGCCTAACACCCGCCTGATATTTGCCAATCTCCCTCTCAGCATGAGGAACAAAAAAAATGTACTCAGTTTTCTTCTATTACAAATTTGTCTAAAATTCATGGTTTGTTGTTACTCTTGTAGCAGAAAATCAAGATAATCATTTACAGTACCTCCGGTACTCAGCTGATCAATTTTCTATTTTTTATTATAATTTTCTATTTTTATCGCACAAATCGGACTCTTATGTCGGTTTGAATTTGAGAAATAAAACATTTATATATTGATAAGTTTTAAGATGCATTCGAGTATTTTTTGTGGTATTCTATTGGCGTCAAATCGAGTCAATTTAAACTTTATTGTTGTAAAAAAAAAGTCAGAGAAAGGCTCGTCTTTTCATTGAAATTAAAACAATTGAATTTGGTCAAAGAATAAGGTTTCGAGTCGACTTAGGAAAATATCCCAATTTTAATTCAATGATAAGTGAAGAAAACATTACCTTTTTTTGTTGGAGATTTATTGGAGAGGTATGCTGAGTTGGAATCTGAAGTTACATATTAATTTATTTGAAAGTTTTAAATTATACTTTATTTAATTTATTCTCTAGTTTATAGCAATTTTAAATTTTTTGTTAATTTAATTTTATGTATTGCATCGACTGGTTATAAAAATATATATAGGGTTTTTATTTTTAAAATAAAGAAGAAAATTTGTCATTCCTTATTTATAATATTTTTACGATTTATTTAAAACAAAAAATCTTAATTTGATAAAAACCATATTCATGTAGGCACGGTTCTTGTAAAAAATATAAAAAATACTTATTTTATGCAACAGTATAAAAACTTCTGAAAGCCTAAGCAGACGAACTCTTGGGTTTAAGCAGAGTTTTCATCTTGCAATTTCTCGATAAAACGATCCCGATCAGAGAGCTCACCTAAATGAGTTGATTAAACTAGGCACCACCATATCGGAAAATTTAATCAAAATAATCCAGTTTCATCTCGTTCCCCCTTCGCCTCCCCCTGGGGGGTTTGTTCCACCAAAGGGACGTGTCTTCAACCTGTTGCCTCTGCTTATTAAGCCCTTACTTGCTGTAGTGCTTTGTAGTGCCTGATTGTTAACTGGGGCCCTTCAATGTTAACAAAAGCTCTCTTAAATCCGACTTAAAAGGCATCATCTTGTGTATTGTATTTTGATAAGATTGTCATGGTATGTGGACTAATAAGTAATTGTATGAATCTTAACCTTTTTAGATAATGAGAAACCAAACAATATTTAAATACAAAATTGAAACTGAAGAAAGAACCTCTGCAAATTGTTTGTTAATGATGATCAGAAAGTCGAATATATTTAACCAAACAGTATTATGTGGAAATTCGGACGGTTTTACTTCGGTTTTCTGGTCTCAATATATTTTTGATATTTTAATTGATACTGATTAAATTAACTGAAATTATAAATGTAATTACTTAAAACCTAGAAGTATTCGAATATTTCTCAGAAAAAATGTATACTGTACTCATTAATCGAAAGCATAAACAAAAATATTTTAATTATTTTTTGACACCTGACTGACTACATGCTGTATAAATATTTATAAAAAATTATATTCGTGGGCAAAAAAAAATCAAACTAAAAACGGAGAAATCCTAATCATTTCCTGGGCTCCAAAATTTTGACGTGGTTAGTAAGTTATTGAATGTGATGTTGGCCAAAATTACCACTGTAAACTTTAAGTAAATTTAAATGTAAAAACAGCAGTTTTGAACCACCACTGTCTTGACTTGTTTTTTTTTTTTTTTTGTTTTTTCGGCCAAGACTCCCATTGGATACTGTCCTATACTGCCTAACCATGGTTGGGGGTCAAAGTTCTTCATTTTGTGGGACCGCCACTCAATGAAAAAAGTCAACGTCCCAGGCCGGATTCGAACTGGCACGACCAATAGACATCAATTTGGTAAGACTGTCTTAACCACTGAGCTATGGGTGGCCCATGTCTTGACTTGTTATAGTTAATGATCTTTTGTTAATATAAAATTCTTCGTATTTTGTTAAGCATAATTATCTTTTTGCTTTTGAAGTGAGATCTGAAAGCTAATAATTGAATAGCAATTAGGTCTTAAGTAGTTTTATAATGTTTATTTCACTATTGTTATAGTTTTTTTACTGTCTCACTGTCATGGAAAAATGAATAAGATTTTATCAGTAGATTTGGCGTTATTGTTTGGTAGTGTTAGCTAATTGCTGACCTCAGAACAATCAGATATTTTTTTAAGATTCGGTTTTAGTTTAAAAATTTGATTCAGGAAATTTATTGTTAATTTAGAATCATCCATCAAATATATTTTGACAACATGATTGTGCTTTATGCATGCAAAATGATCTTAGTTAAATCTTAGAATCCGTTAGGTGAGAAATAAGGCTGCCTCGATGTTTCATCCGTCGCGGTTTTTTTGCAAGTTGGCCAGACAACGTCTGACTAACTTAAGCACTTTTTTTGAGAGAGAGAGAGAAAAATATCATATTTTTACCAGTTTAAAAAATAAATAAATTAAAAAATCTCGGTACAAAACCAGTAACTATACTGCCATCTATATATTATATATCTGTAAAAACAATATTCTAGTTATGTATATGACAACACCTGTTAAAAAGCGATTCGAGCCAATGTAGATTGGTCGGCCGAACAGTAACACCCCCCCCTCCTGTACAATGAAGGGTCTGATAATTTCGTCAGTTAATTAAGCCAGCTGTTAGCTAATACACCTCAAAGACGAGATAGGAGCTGGGGAATAAATGAGAGCGGAGACTAAGTCTCCCCCCCCCTCGTACCTTCCCCCCTCCCAACCTAATTCGTCCGTAGTCGCAAGCAGTAATTAAACCCCAAGCCATCGATTCCCAACCGCCATTATGTTAAAATCAGCTCTACTTCCTTCTCTTCCTGTGTCTTGTAATCCAGCTACTGCACTGAATAGTGATGCGTCATTCAACAGTATTCCCAAATCTATAGGTGCTTATTATTATATAGTTATCACAAAGTATTTGAACCCTTATTTCAGTAATATAGATGTATAAATAAATAATTCAAGTGTTCATCTCACAAAGAGTAGTAAAAACACTTTACGACTTATATTTATGGCTTTGTAGCAATAAGGTACATATTGTTACTTACATTTGCCCACTGCAAAATGCACTCATATCAGAGATTAGTTAAGAGTTATTCATTCTAGAGAAATGTTAAAGTGTAGTTGAACAGAGTTGTTAGAGGTTCTTGGGTATTGTTGTTGAGGGCACAATAGGAGACAATTAAAACAGTAGTGTGTAGAGAGTAGTTGTATATACTATGTTATAGAGTCTGCATCTTTTTGCCCTTATATGAATAAACTATATTGTACACAACTCTGTAATCATTCTGTCGATTTCAGTAATGAGGTAACATCACCTTCTACCTAGGAACGTTAAAAATTAAAAAAATAAAATAAAATAGGGATTTATGAAAATACAAATATCTATTATTACAAAATTAAAAAATCATTCGAATGAAAAATTCAAACTTTAGTCTATACAAACAAATTTTCGCTATCATGTTTAAGCCAACACATTCAAAATTTTCTTTTTCATAAATTTTTAATGTCATGAATTTGAAAAAAAAATAGAGAGGTATAAATTTTATAATTTTTGAAAAAAAGCATTTCTATTTTTCCTGTAATATAAAACATTCGTCCACCTCAGTCTTCAACTGTTCCAATAACCTTTTGACCAATCACTTTTGACTTTAAATAAATATATAATTTTTTTTAATATCTGATTATACAAGCTTTAATAAAGAAAAAAATCTATACAAAGATTTTATATTTACATTTTCTATATTACTTGCTTTTAACCCCCTATTTTTTATCGAGGGTTCAGTAATCTTATACCGTAAAGTTCAAATTATGTCATTAAAACATTACATATAATAACTTAATTTTTTTTAGTTTTGTTAATTTTTTTTAATGGACACAAAATTATTTGATTTGATTAAAATACAATAAATACGATATTCTAAATCTCAGAATATCAATTAATATTTAAATCTTAAATTTTAGTTTAAATTTATTTCCTATTTTCCTTATTTTAAATTAATATGTATTAATATAAACCGATGTACATACATCAAGATAAATATTAACATAAGTAAACATAAAAATATAGGTTACGTTACGTCAGTAAGAATACGAAAAAAAAAAAAGATAAAATAAAGACTGAAATAAGTGATACATCATAAGAGTTATTTGAGCCTTTGTTTTTTTTCCCTAAGAGACTGATAACTCCAACAGAACTAGTTCTCTTAAGGATATACCAATGGACTGAGAACTTGAGTCTAAAACCCAAATTCATATGAGAAAACGATTGTAAGCACGAAGGAGGCAGAGAATTAGCGACGAAAATCTTGTTTTTGTAACAATGATTTTGTAATAATGAACCAAATGCATACTAGACTAAGAGGTTGTGGAATCGCAAATACAGTGTACAACCTACTGAACTACTTAACTGAGCTATAAAAGAAATATTAAACATTATGACAACAATTATTTACAATGTACCTTCTGCTATATGGCTTGCGTGCTCGTACAAGACAGGCCTCTGTGCTGGATACTCGGCGTACTCGGTCTTCTGCTCGGAGAAGCCGTAGATCTCTCCCTCAGGTTTGAGGCTGGACCGGACCCTGTAGATGACTGGTCGTTCAGGATGGAAGTCTTTGTACTCGGCCCGATTCTCAGACTCTCCGCCGAAATCTCCCTCTGGATGTTGCTGAGAGTTTACTCTGTGGATTATCGGACGTTCTGGGTGGAAGTCCTAAAAGGTAATAAAATAAACTTTTTTTTTATAAGCTATGATATTTGCAGTTACAATCCTTTCATTCAATTTTTTAGCGAACTTGATTACATATAATATCTACCATTAATATGTTCTGTAGAACCCTTCCTCTACAGGTGTTTCCTATATTACACCAGTATAAAATTTATGATAAAAATTTTAATATTTAACAATGACTTGAAAAATAGTTGAGGAACAACAATAAATAATGAATGAAAGGTAAAATGAATTATTATTATGCTGAGAAAAAAAATAAGAGAGGAAGAGAGAGAGAGAAAGATAGAGCGTGACTAAAACCGTCCCTAACACGTGAAGAATCACGTGTAGAAACACTAGTTAATAAATAATTTATGCGAACATAACTATTTTTACAAGCCTATTCTTATCTTACAATTGTGTACAATTTATGAGCTAATTTTACACAAATATGTGACTCTAGAACTCTAACTCTCCACTGGCCCTTTATACTAGAGAAGTACTGGAACGGAGTTCGCAACGTGATAATTATGATGATAATGATAATGAAGGCTTAAAGAACCCCAAGGTTCGATCCCGATAACTTTTTTTATTATAAAAAAAAAGAAGTTCTTGATACCACCAATCGCTCTACATAAATCCTTCCAGTGATGCCCCTTCGAACCCAATTCAACTAAATCAGTTTTAACGCAATCTACGTTTCGATCTACCCCTCGGACGTTTACCGTGTTAATTAACATTTTAAGGATTCGCTCGTTACTAAGCCCTACAACCTTACATGCCCATCTTATACGCCGCAATGCTATAACTTGAATTATATTTACCGGGTGTAGGTCCCTTAATTCAGCGTTGTGTAATCTTCTAAATTCTCCTGTTAATTCATCCTTTTTTGGTCCGAATATTTTTTGTAATACTTTATTTTCGAAAACCTTAAGGCGCTGTTCATGCCTTAGTGTAAGAGGGAAGGATAAAAGTTTTGTAAATTATAATACTTAAGTTTTTGGATAGTAGGCGCGAGCTAGGGAGTTTCGAAATTGAAAAATAACTAGCATTTTCCGCCTCTAACCTCGTTTTTATTTCCTCATTAATTTAATTTTTTCTAGTTATGGTAGAACCTAAATACTTGAACATAGCTACCTGTTCAAACGTATTTCCTCCTATATCTATATCACCGAAAATACTCGCGTTTCTGCTGCTTACCATGTATTGGTTTTATCCGTATTTATTTCAAGACCTAGTTCCTAACTGGAGTTTTTATTGCGGTTCTAACCCAAATTTATTATGGGTTACCCATCACGATACCAAATCATCAGCATACCCAAATTGAAGTTCTCCAGGCAGAATGTAAATACTGTTTATATGTGTGAATGTGCATTTACATAATTTATAACTTAAATTTAATTTTCTTTGTCTTGTACATAAATTTTTTTGTTATTATTTGATCAGTTTTATTTTATTACATTTTATATATAGATTAATATTTTTATTTATACTATGCATGGTATTATTTTCGTGTATTCATATATTTCTTTATTATTATTATTATTATTATTATTATTAATTTAAATCTATTTTTCCTTTTATTCACTATTTTTATCTTTTACATTTTTTAATGTTTTTTTTTGTTCTTCAATGTACATATTATATGAATGAACATTTGAACACTAATACTTAATGTCCTTAATTTGTGGCATATTTTATTAATTCTCTTTAATAAATATTATAAAATATTTAAAAAAAATTACATATTAATTTAAACTTAATTTGCTATTAGCTAATTCAAACAATAAATCCGTTGCTTTTAAATGACTTCTACTCAATCTAACATGTTGTATGGGACACATGTTTTCTAGAAAAACTTGGAATGGACCCACAAGCACTGTAAAGTGGTGGCTAAAACACTATTTGTCTTTAAAGTCAAACTTCTTCAAGAGCCAGTAAACAACTTAAAGAGTGTAATAAATCTCTTGTAATGAGGTAAATAGACACTATATTTTATTCTGGTTTTCGCACTACTTAGGAAAAAAGAAAGGAATAAACTTCTCTATTTCTTTGTAGTTATTTTATGACAATATTAATAGTTGATCAATATCATATTTAATTAATTTTGTTTAGAAATGGATTAACTAGCCAGAATTTACGTATTCTTGTCATCTTAATTGTTTTATAAATATTGAGGGTTTTTATTATATTTTGTATAAATTTTAAAACCAACTCACTCATTTACTCTGTCGACTATGTCATTAATTTTCCTACATTTTCATTTATTTTGTCATATTTTCCAGATTATGGTATGATTAAAAATATATTTTTGATCATACAATTTACACCAAATACACACATACCTAAATATTTATAAATTTTAGTTAGGTAAGATTTAAAAAAAAAAATAATGTAACACTTATCATCACTTTCTAAAAAGTTTTTTTTTTTTTTTTTTTTTTTTATAACTCTGTCAAAATTTTATCTTTTGTATAAATATAAAATTAATAAACTGCAAATTACACTCATAAAATTAAAAATTGTAATTTTTAAACCTAAAATGAATTTTAAGGCTTTGGAAGTTGTATTATTAAATGGGAAACGCTTCCTTAATGAATTACTTATGAATTATTTGATTTTAGGAGGTCAGTTTATTGATGTATGATTATAAATGGTCTATTGTTTCCTTGAAAAAATAAAATATTTTTTATTTATGGTGAAAATATCTTTGATCGTAAAGACAAAAAAGGGAGAAATAAGTTTGTCTGTCAAGAAGAAATAAGTTACTGTTTGTTAGTAGTTGTAAACCTATTTCAATTGTGAGCACACATCTAGGCATAAGGAGTTAGTAAATGTCAAGAAAATTGGAATAAGAATTGTATTTAATCTAAAATTAGGTTAATTGTAAATCAATATTTAAACATTTTTATTTTTCTATTAATTTTGATATTTATTTATTATAATATGTTAATATTTATTTATTTATGTTATTATTTATAACACAAAATAAGCTTACTCTGGTTACATGGTGTAATAGAATACAAATAAAAATATTGTATTCCATTATATATTTACTTTCCTTTATAAATAATTGCTTACACCAAACAAAATACTCAGAGTAAGGTAATTCCCCCTTGTTTATTTGTCTTCAATCAACCCATCAACCAATCATATCGTCCAAACCAGGGAAACCGTTGGTAATATTCTAGATGAAGCAGTTTGCTGCAGTGAACCAGTTTCAGAGTAAATGTTTGATTTGACCGGTGAGTTATTGGGACTACGAATTTTAGAGCTTTGCTGGCATGAAAACTTAATACTCTTGAAACCATAAAAACAACTATATAATTTTTTAAGTCTACTTTTTGGAATTTAAAGTTGTAGTTAATGTAACATATCAACTATTTACGGTTCAATGACACTCTGTTCTTTATTGATCGGAAAGTATCATTTAACAACCATAAACTATGTGTCGTATTTAACTTATTACAAATAACAATAATGGTTTAATTCATTTAACGGTTTCCTAAAAAAAAAATAATGTTCAATAAAACGAATGACGTGTTATTTGAGATCTATAATTTTTTTCAGATAAGAATTTAATCGGATGTGATTCCCAGTTATTTGATGAATGTTGAGTATTGAAATCGTATTTTGTTTAATATCCTAAAAAATGATGACATGGATTTCAGAAGGGACTAAGTCAAATTAAAACGCCTATGATTTCGAGCTTATACATTTCATATAGTTTTATATTTCTAAATTGCTTTACAAGAGTATTCCCAAAAGTAAATTGTCTTTTTTTTTGTTTTTTTAAAATTTATTTACTTAAGATTAATGTAATATTATTATGATAATTATTGTTTTCATTATTTAAATTATTAATAAAGTTGAACGTTTGCTTATTCTTATACGTAAACGCCACTTCGTTCAAAGCATTTTTGAGTGCACTCTGACAGCCTTTTGTGTGCCAATATCGTACCAATTAACGTACAAATAAGGTGTTAAATTTATGTTTTTATCCCCTTGTCGGAATTTCCGGAGTGTAGGAACGAGACTCCGGAAATTCCAACAAATGTTCCGGGACAACAAATGTTCTGGATGCCAAATCCAGACCAAATTGGGAGGTTATATGATATTTTTTCAACATATAATGTGGTTCTAATAAGCATAAAGTAAGAAAAAATATATATACTGGAATTACAATTATTTTGTTTTTATATTTTAATCGTTTTGCCATTTTTATAATTTATTCCACAATCTAGAAAAATGAAAATAAAATATATGTATATTTCTTCTTATTATTCTAGTGAATATATTTCTACGGTGAAAATATCATGTAATCTCTAGAGGGCATTTAAAAAGGAAATGCAACTTCTGCTGCTCCGTTCACATAGTTGGCAACAGGTGATAGGTTTATTTTTCATTCAGTTGAACTGATTTAAATTGTTTTATAGGAGTGATTTAAAAATAAAATAAAATAAATTTGAATCCCTAGACAAGATCAATTTATATATTATGATTTATTTTACCACCTAATCATTGTGTAAGTACGAGGCTGTCAGGTTTTGAGGCTCTCTAAGCTTCTTACTTAAAATTAAATTTTAGATGGTTGTTATGCATAACTTTACAATGCTAGTTATTAATTACATTACTAATATAGTATAATGTAATTGTTAATTTCTGTTATTACAAATATCACCATGACTAATAATTAGCCTCATATTTTCATCCCTGCACCCAATCATGCGAACATAACAAAAATATCGTAGTTGATAATTATACCATTTCAGTTTCAATTTGACTTAGTTCGCTAATAAGCTAATAGATAAAATAATAACTGAGTACTGTATAAATTAAAGATAATATAAGTAATAGTCCGTTCCAACGAAACAAGATGAATCGGATGAACAAGTGGACTTAAACTGCAGGCCATTTAACATTTACTCCTTAAATGGGCACCACATGTTTGGTGTTGGAAGTTTTGGAGTCCCTTCAAGGAGAAAATGCGGCCGAAACGCAGTTCACGTTCCCTGTTCGTGTTTTCTCTCGTTTGTGAAAGTTAGAGTTAATGTTGACATTAACGAACTCACAAACAAAAGTGTTAGTCCTTAGTAATCAAGATAACTGTTTAACAGTAGTAAACTAATTTTATCAAGTGTTGAATAATTAAACTATAATAATGAGTGTATTGTCCTAACCCTGTACTCCGCCTTGGTCTCGGTGTCCCTCTCGAGGAACTCCCCCTCGGGTTGGAGTTGGCTGTTGACCCTGCGGAGGACAGGCCGGCTCGGGTGGAAGTCCTTGTACTCCTCGTTCTCCCTGCTCCTCACAAACTCCCCTTCTGGTTTTAGTTTTGACTGAGTCCTGTATATCTTCGGCCTCTCCGGGTGGTAGTTCTGGTACTCGTCGATTTCCCTGCTTCTTTCGAATTCACCTTCTGGTTTCAGCTGTGATTTATTCCGATGGATGACTGGCCTTCCTGGATGGTAGTTCTTGTATTCGTCAATCTCTCTTGTTCTTTGAAACTCTCCTTCTGGTTTCAGCTGTGATGACGTCCGATGGATGACTGGCCTTCCTGGATGGTAGTCTTTGTACTCGTCTATTTCCCTCGTTCTTTGGAACTCTCCTTCCGGTTTCAGATTATCACCTATCCTATGAATTACAGGCCTTTTAGGATGATAATCCTTATACTCTGCCCTGATTTCCGAAGTTTTCTCGAAAGCCCCTTCCGGTTTGGACAAGCTGGATTTAGTCCGATACAGTACTGGCCTTGTAGGATGAAAATCTTTGTATTCCGATTTTATCTCGGTAGTACTTTGGAATTCTCCCTCAGGTTTGAGGTTTGAGGGGATCCTGTGTATGTTAGGTCTCTGCGGATGAAAGTCGCGGAACTCGTTTTTTTTCTCAGTAGTCTTTTCGAATTCCCCTTCAGGCTTTAAATTAGAATGGGAACGGTATATGACAGGCCTCGGTGGATGAAAATCTTTGAACTCGGCTCTTTTCTCTGTCATTTGTTGGAACTCTCCTTCTGGCTTGAGATTCGTATGTGTCCTGTGGATGGTTGGCCGCGTTGGGCTGAAGTTCTTAAATTCATCTTGCTTCTCAGTCGTCTTTACGAAGTCTCCTTCTGGCTTTAGGTTGGATTTGGTCCTGTGAAGCACAGGCCTTGTAGGGTGAATGTCCCTATATTGAGACTTGGCTTCAGTGTCTGTGAGGATAGATCCTTCTGGGCGAAGATTGTCACTTTGTTTGTTGATATGAGGCCGACTGACTTGAACACCCTTGTACTCAGCCTTTGTCTCAGTGTCTCCTTTCGCAGGTCCCACAAGATGTAGATTGTCAGAAGGTGGATGAACTGAGGCTCTCTCGCCTCTTTTCGGGCCAAAGTCTTCAGTGTATTTCTGCCTGAACTCCCGAGACCCTTCTGGGTAAAGATTGTCTCCCTGAACTACGATATCAGCTCTCTCTGCTTTCCCCGGATCACCATATTGAGCAACCGTCTCAGAAATCCTCTTCATTACCTCGGAATCTTCGCTTTTAAGGTTCGTATTTCGTCTAGTTAGAGCCCTTCTCTCTCCCTGTTCACCTTTGAACTTATCAGTGTTTTCTGTCAAGTGGTCTAAATCTCCTTCGAGCTTCAAATTCGTTGATCTTCTTTCGAGGGCAGGTCTTTTTGATGGTTCTCCTTTAAAGTTGGCGTACTCAGTAGAAAATTCCAAATCACCTTCTTGGTGTAAGGTTGTTGGTCGCCTTTGGAGACTAGGTCTCGCAGTAAATTCACCTTTTAACAAATCGTATTCTCTTAAGAACTCAAATATTCCTTCTGGTTTGAGGTTGGTACCACGTCGTTCGCTCTTCCTTCTTTCACCTGGTTCTCCAGCATACTTATCAGACTCCTTAGAAAAATATATGTCTCCTTCAGGTTTGAGAGTCGTATATCTCCTTCTAAGGTGCCGAGATGGAAGTTGGTGGCTAATGTAAAAATGCCTGTATTCGGGGCTGAAAAAGCGCTGACCTTCTAATTCCAAAAGGTTTTTGGGGCGAAGACGTCCTCGCCTCAAGGCATCTTCTATTGCCCTTAGGTAAGCTGAGTTCCTCCTAAACCTGCGGCGGTACTCACTTTTAATTAGACTGAAGGATCCCTCTTGAGGACGGAGGCTGGAGTGCGGTCGGTTCTGAACCCGCCGCCTTCTTATTCTCCAGAGTTCGTCGACAGTAAGGCCTGCGTTCTGCCAGAGGGTACCCTCTTTCCTAGAAAGACAAAATATTTAATATTTGGACTAATTAATAAGATGTATTGGTGACTGAGTACCGATCACTCCAGGTCCAGTTTTGTCAATTTAACAATCATTGGTGACTTTCAATTGAACTCTTCTTATATGAAAATATTTGCGATGTCACAAATTTTAAGAGTGCCAAGACAAATGGATGTATGTCTCAAATAGACATAGATCAGACTCAAATGGACATAGATCAGAATGGTGCTCGGCCACTAACTAAATATATAATATAGTTTAAACCTCCGAAATAACTGGAGTTTGCAAGTTCTCTAATGTTTAAGCGTGCAGTAGTTGGTATAAAGCATTTTTTATAAAGGATATAAATTAAATTAAAAACAAGCGATTACCATATGCTGTTTGAGGGGTAACAGAAAATAAAATATTATTACATTTGAAATAATATATATAAGAGGTTTTAAGGTTTTAAATATTATATAACATTCACTTTTAAAATTAATGACAAATATTTTTGGCCTAAATGCAAAAAGCACAATCGTATTCTGCTTATTTAGATTTGTTTACGAATTTGTTTTTTTTCTACACGATCCCTGGCGGATAGATCCATAACAGGACGTACAGTTCTCAAGTGTTCCATACCTCAATAACTAACTTTTCAGACTTGAATATATACGTTCATTAAAAACTTATTTGATTAATTAAATAATTAGTAGTTGATTAATTAATGGTTTTCTTTGCAAGATTATTGTTTACTTACGTATTATTCTGTTCAAACCAGCTGTGGGTTATAAGACAACTATTTTTGTATTATTACTGCTTTAATAGTGTTTATGTGTATGTGTTTATGTTTATGTGTTTATGTTAATTTACGCTCCGTGAAGGGATAAAAAATCCCAAAATAACTTTATGAGTCAAGGTCAGAGACCTATATCTACATAGTTTTGGATCAGTTTATTCCTTCAGGCTATAGCCCATGACTGGTTTGGACGGGATAATTCGCAAGTAATAAAAATTTAATTACAAACTTGTGTCCTGCATTCCTATTTAGCAGGTCTATCATAATGAAGCGCTAAACATCCCGATTATCTAGCCAATCGCTATCGGCACCGCACCCCAGAAGGTAAAGTACTACATCCTGACCTACCTGGAGGGCCGAAGGAGAAGGAGTGTGGAGGTGGAGACGAAGGTGCCAGGTACCACCCTACGGCTATTACTCCTTGGCAGCCGCTCGATATCCTTTATCCTTGCCATTGTGACTACCAACGTCTTTGAAGAACATTGTTCTGCTGGAGTATACAGACGTCTACCAACAAAGGTCGATCTTATAATATATTTCATCCTGTGAAGAAAATCTTCTGTGGTATAATAGCCATATAGTAGTGCGGAGAAAGAAGGGCGTCTCTTGTTCCGACATTGAGCAACTTAGTCTGCACCATTCTTGTTTGATCCTTGACACAATGAATCTTACTATTTCTGCGTTAAAAAGTTTGTAAATTGTTTTTATATATATTTTTATGAGATATATTTACTCCGATTTACAAATAAATTTATATATACTCCATGCAACGATGGATAGTTTTTCTAAATTTCTAAAATAATTTTTTTAAATTTTTCACAGCGTTTGGAAAAACTATATTAATTAACATACCTTTTGTAAAGGCTAAAAGATCATTTCATTTTTAGAAAACTTAAAAGATTCTGAGCAACTGCCAATCCAAATTGTCAATAGGTTATGATAATTCAATTTCTGCTGTTAATTGATTGATATAATAATAAATACATAAAAAATAACGCTCGCTGTAACGGTCATATTATGAGGAATCAGGTTTAAAAATAGACCAAAAATGGGTCTGCAACCCCTTAAAATGAGTAAATATTGGAAGTGGAGTTTTAAGGGCTTATATTTTTTCCTAAAGTTGTTGGATACTAATAAATAATATTCAATAAGTTTTGTAAAAAATCTTCCTCATATAAATTATTTGATTATAATAACTGATTTCATAATTCACTTATTTATACAATTATTACTTTTACTTTGTATTTTCCTTTTCCTCGATGTCCTTAACTTTAATCAACTCCCTCATCCCCTGCTTTATAAAAAAATAATGTTAAATTTCTTGTCCAAAACCCTCAAAAAAAAAAAAGGTCCTTATAAATTTTAAAATTATTTTTCCGTAAATTACCGATATACTAACGTAGTCAAAATTCATTTTTAACCATCAAAATATTGTTGAAAATTGGTCATTTCAGAATATATAAATAAGATGTTTTATTATATAATTCTTTTCCTCTTCCTAAACCTTCTCAGGTGATCTAATTTTTGTTGCTGGTTTATTTTTACAAAAGGTTTTTGTTGTGTGTTTCCAATTTTTTTATTTCCTTAAATTCAAAACCTTCTTTAGAAAATATGCCTCTATATATTGAAACGTGGTTCTTGTGAAGAATTTGACGTGGTTGAATCGAGGTATTAACAATTATTAATATTATAAAAGTCTTTGCCATATGTGTTGTCTTCGTGTGCCAGATATGTACCTTTCAACAAAAGCCACTTCGCAGGTGGTTAATGGACAGGTGAAAAGGTCCTTGCTGGACAAATCTATTGAAAACAGGTAATGCCTGGTGGCTTTGTCGGTAGGTAGGGTAATTATAAACACTTTCCTAAATGTACCACTCTTTGTAACGTATTTTTCTTGGGCGTGATATGATAGCCAATGAGGAAATAAGATTCCAATAAGGCGATGCCCCTTTTTGAAACAAGTGGGAGCAGAATTAAAGAGAAAAGAGAAAAGATTGAAAACGAAGAGACAGACGCAGTTGAGGTATAGAAGTAAGAAGACCGAAGAGAGGGCAAGATGCATTTTGACCAGACGAAGTCCTAAGAAGGGCCACGAGACCTGGGCGCCATCCCTCATGAACAAGACGACACTTACACTTACGCTACTACACCCCAAGGCATGAATCATTCAAATCAGCAGCTATAAATATATATTAGGCAATAAATAATAATCATATTTTTATGGCAATCCTTTATCTGGATCATTTTAATATCATTATTTATCAATAAATTGTAAATAAATATTTATTTCCTTTATTTAGTTTATTTACTATTATATTACACAATACCATACCTTGTAATATTGTATAATTAATGATAACGTTATTTTATAAAAATAAAGATAATCAATTGGTAACTGGTAAACACACAAAAAGCCTTTGGAAAAGAATCCAATTATAATAATAATTTACAGGACTCAATATAAATTAATTAATTAACTTATTACGGATAATTGCCTTCAGTGATCCGAACAGTACATAGCAATATGATTTGTTGAAAGAGATTAAATAATAAATTAATTTTTTTTTTATCAACAGTTTAACAATAAATATAATTAAAAACATAAATAAACAAAAAAAAAGTTAATGACCTAATATCGATGTATTTATTGCCAGCTTTTTGACAGTTATTAGTTCCATTATTTAATTTTTCATGATGGATTTGATCAATATCAAAATGACTTAAAAAGCAAATTAGAAGACCTGGTAGCTGAGCGAATTGGGCTTCAGTCCCATTGCGCTTGGTTTAGTGGGTTCCCACCTGGGTAGATCAATATTTCGCAGTTGACCCAAGAAATGAAGCCAAAAAGGTGGGCCTTATGATGGACCCAGTGGCCTGGCAGAAGAGTAAAATAGGAGTACGAGCCAGCTACTGGCTTTCATCTGTTTCAGTTTAGACTACAATGGCGGATTCCAATTAACCTAAACTGTGGGCGTGGCAATTTTTTCTTCACTTTTACTTTGAAGGAGATTCAGGTTATGCTACCCTCTGCTGCTAATGGTATTATGTGGAGAAAGTTGCAATGGAAGGCGCTAGGAGCGCCACTAGTTTAGTCGACTACATTGAAACAATTAGAACCAAATTACTAGTCCCCCACTCAACTAACGAAACAGGAATCTCAAGTTTTTTAAAATTAGGATTGTTGGATAAAAATTGTCACAAATTTAAAGTTGCTATTATTTTTTTCCTTAAGAAAACGTCGTACAGAAACCCAACTCTGTAAAATAAATTATTTAAAAAATAAATCCATTGAGAAATCCAGTGTAAGGTGGAATATATATGGAATATTGAAGAAATATTACCAAGAATCAATTGATAATTGATTTTGCAATTAAAGAAAACTATTTATTTTTATTATTATAATTTAATAGTGGTTAATATTCTCTAATGAATATTAAAACAATTTATATATTTTTGTACATGGTATCTTTTACTATTGACTATTATTTATGTTATTTTTTTTTCAAATCTCAAAAAAGTTTTGAATATTTTGAAATTTATAACAGATATTTGATTACTGCTTTGTTTAACGTGGATAAAAGTTTTATATCAATAATAATATTTTAATTACAGAGCGATAAATCAAACCGTAAAATTATTCAAGACGATGACGAAATTGAAGCACTATATTGTATTTTGTAATGTGAAATTACTATATGACCACCAGCGAAAATTACCCAGCAGGAGAGATCAAACGAAACTCGGAATTGGTTCAACAAAAGATTGGTTCAACGAACTCCATTATCAGAGACTCTTGAAAATGATTTATAGTTCCTTTTTTGTCCTAAGAATAATCACGAGAAATTCTATTATAGTTCTAAAATGGAATTTCTTACCGGATTTTAAGCCTCACATACAACCAATGCCAAACCAAATGTTAATACCAATACCAAAAGTTATTAAGTGCAATCCCTTTAAAATAAAAAACATTCAAAGTTATCAAATGTAATGCCAAATCAAAAGTTATTAAACAGTTATCTCTTTAAAATAAAAAACATCCAAAAATTATCAAATGTAATACGAAATCAAAAGTTATTACCAATGCCAAAAGTTATTAAACAATTATCTCTTTAAAATAAAAAACATCCAATAGTTAATTAATGTAATACCAAACCAAAAGTTATTATCAAAGTGTTGATAAATAAAAATAAAACTAATAAAACTTTTAGTGAAAAGTTACTAAACAGTAATCTCTTTAAAATAAAAAACATCTTTTCCCGAACCTTACAAAGAGGAGTTATTTAATATTCGCATATCGTAACTTGGTTATTTCCGAGTTGAAAAAATAAAATATTACACTCATATAGCATATATGATCAAATTGATACAAAACTAGATTTATTTACATATAGATAATTTTATAGTCTTTGCAACGAATTTTTATAGGATCTAAGGTTATTTAGAAGTTATGAAAATATGTAGTTTAATTAACACTTAGCAAGCAATATTTATAGCATTATAAAATTTATTTCTCAAATCGAGGTATTGCATATTCAATTGAAAGAAAGTTAAAAATACATGTTAGTAAAATCTGGTAATTAGCTACCAAATTCTTTTCACTACAAAGCTATACAAGCCATTATTAACGTTCATAATTTTTTGTTTTATTTTAAATTATATTATATGTAAATATTTATCCTGAAAGACCTATCAATCATTGTAAATAGTTATTTATTTAGTTTTTTTTTACTATTTACAATCGACCACCAAATGCTATTAAATATGAGTTGTATGTGTGGATCACAATATGGGAATTTAATTGTAATAGTTTTACAGAAATAAAATTATCATACTAGTTATTACTGAAATTATACATTATTACATTACTTTAGCTAACTAAGAAAAAAATAATATATAGCTTAATACCTTAGCTACATTTTTATTTAAAATTAAATTTTTAATGAGTCTTGATATTGGATAATGTTAAAGATCTCTCTCTAAAAAGATAAAATTGACTTCATCAAACTTTCCAGGGTGGAAAAGAAAAAAAACCACTAACTGGGATCTAATTAACATTTTTTTCAGATTTAACCCATAAGGACTTCCATCCAATATTAAGTGCTGATTCAAAGCTGGCATGAGTCAGATAAAATCAATGAGAAATTTTTATGGTAAAACATCGTTTTGTCAATTTTTACAGTTATATCCTAAGTGGGAACTCATTTTATCTGTCGATAGTTTTCAAGAATAAAAAATTGCTTTGAAAATTTACTAGTCAAATAAAATGTTTTGTTCTTTACCCTTCCCTCCTGCTGAACAATTAATAATATATCAATCTTTAAGATTCAATCAAAATCTCTCTAATCAGGTGGGTCTCATCACACGAAACGGAGGTGTTTTGTGACGTGTGAGTCAAGTATTTCTAATTTTAAACTAAATAGCATACTCATTATTAAAAAAAAAAAAAAATAATAGAACATAGTTTCATTTTACCATCACAAATTTATGTAAAACAAATAATTAAATACTCCAACTTTAATTTTTTTTCAGTGGCTTTAGATTTCATTCGGTCCATTGATAGAGCAAATACGGAAATGCATCGAAATTTAAAAAAAAATAACCATGTAAAGACTACAAAATTAAGAAAAAGTTTAAGGAGCTTGAAATCTACCTAAAACAAGCTATATTTCTTTTTTAACGAAAAATGCTGAAATTTCCTTACGATAGTGTTTAACAAAAATTATTGAGGAACAGGGTTCACATAATGAAATTTAAGTTATATTTGTGTTTGCGGCTTTAGCGCACTTGCTCAGCCTCCACTGGCTCATTACCAGTGATGCGGCGAGAGTGATGCGCTGGGATCTCTTGAGCTCTGCTCTACCCCTCACACGTGGGTGATAGAGTGGGCTCAGGGATCCTTAGGTCGATTGTGTAAATATTGTATATATTATTTTATCATTATGTTATTTTATTTATTTATTTTTCATACAGATAGTTTGATTATGTTCATCTTGTCTATTCTTTTGTTTGTATATATTTTAAGAGAGTTTTTTATTTTTATTTTTTTTATTTTATTTTTTTTTTTATTTGATTTTTTATTTATTTATTTATTTTTTTATTTTAGTATGTATGAGATCATTCATCACTATTACCTATTGCCCACAACTGTGTGGCAGATTGTAATATCTATCAATAAATAAATCTATCAATTTAAAAAAAAAAAAGAAGTTATATTTATTCCAATCCACACTACAAAACTAATAATATGTAGTAAATACATTTTATACAAGTTTTATATCATTTAATTTAATAAAATGTTAACATTTTACATAAAGACATCTGAAGTGAATTAAAAGGCTATGAAGATAAAACAAATATAGACTTTTCTTTTCCATCCAGTTGGACAATTGCTCGCTGTTAAACAATAAGGAGAACCTTGAGCTAGCCCAATCGAAAGCAGTTCCGAAGGCAGAACGATAAGATCGCTGAGGAGCCGATAAGAAGACAGCGGGACTCGGTCGATGTTGCCTTGAACCGAAAGCGAGTGTCGAGCCGCGCGTGCTCTATCACGATCTCTCACGAACTGTGAAGATTCAAATTCAGTGACAATTTCGAGAATGCAAATCCCTTGATGGAGGCTATTTCTTCCTCTGTCAGATCAGAATAGATGTCACTATTAACTTGATTAAACGTTTAGAAGTGGTTATTTTTCTACTCGTAATTAGGGGTATTTTCCACTGTCACGGACCCCGCTTGATTATATTCTCTTCACGATTAAAAGATTTATAAGTAATTAATCTTATGTAAACGTAGTTCCATACGCTTAAAAATTAGAAATTTCTAAAGATTGAGGAAAAAATAATAATTAAAAAGTCGAAAAGGTGGACAGGTTTCGAAGTTTCTTTTGTAGGTTTTTGCCTCCGATAGATATCTATATACCGTACTCCAAAAATTACGTTTTTCTATTCTAAGAGTGTGTCACCAGGATAAGTTTAAATGATTTTTATGAAACTTATCTGAAGCCATCTCTTTACCTTTAACTTTTTGTGTATCAAGTACAAAAATGTTTAAAAAAGTTATGACGAAACCAAATAAACCTTTTTATTGCTCAAAAAAAGTCATATTAAATTACTCAAACCACAAAAATAACAAAATTATCGAAATTTTCTTCGTTTCTATCTATTAATTTTCATTATTACGTTTCGTAACCGAGTAAAGATATGCCTTAATATGAGATTTTACATTTTAAGATTAGTAAGAAACAAAATTAATTTTTTTTTCTAGGATGTAACTGTTATTTTAATCTTAATAATTAAATTTCATACAAAATAAACTAAAGCCATTGAAAATCGGATCATTATTATAAAATACTTTTTGGTTTAGTATCATTATTTATTTGTTTTAACTCATTACTAATCACTATAAACAGCCCTTCTGATCTAAGGATTCGATATATAGGGGGTAGGCAACTATAATTATCTCTTATACTTCATTTCAAATGCATTGTAAGAGAGGAATGAGGGAAGGGATACGCCTGAAAATAGTAATATAATATGGGTTGAGTCTCCTGTATGATGAAGGGGTTCATCAGATACATATTATTATATTTTGATTTATTTTTATTCTACTTTTTTCCTTTATACTTTACCTTTATTCTTTTTTTATTGCGAGAGGAGTTACTATTCTGCATGAGAAGAAATATTGTGCATATATTATAACTTGTATAACTTAATTATAATTTTTGTATAGTTCCGATTCCATTTTTTTTTTTTTTTTACTTTTAAAAAATACAAATTTTTTATATTATTTTTTTTACTTAAAATAAAGTTTAACATCACTTATACTTCTACAAGTAGCTGTTACATAATCCAATTTCAAGGTTATGAAGCTAGTCTAACATTAACACTCACATCTTGACTTTTTTTTTTAGAAATCATACGGTTAAAAATATTGTATATAAATAAAATAAAGTTTTATTACGTCCCTGGCTGAAATTGCTGACTTCTGAATTTGTTAAAAACATAACGAGAGTTTTGGAAATCTGTGAGGAATCCCAGAGCCATTGGGCTCTGTGAATGGGCCCCATCGGCCATTGCTAACTCCCCAACTTTCACATCTTAAGCTAACTTAATGCTTCTTCAAACTGCCTTTGTCAGCCCTAAAATCGTTTCCAGGGAAATATTAATTTTACTTTATATGCCCTATTCCCACCTCCACAGATACCTCACTGGTTAAGAGGAAAAGGTGCCGCATTAGTGAATATTTTCAGACCTGTGAATGAGAAATTTATTTAAATAAATCATAATGCGAAATATTGATATTCATTCAAACAATGAGCGAAACTGCAAACATTTCAGAAAGCAATACTTTCACATAATTCGATAAAATCTGTTCGTTAGTTTCAAGGGATCGTATTGTAGATATAAGTTCATACATATATTAGTAATGTCTCATTGAGTTGTGATATCGTGGCATTACCAGTTCATTTTAATCTCAAATTAAAATCTTGGACATAATTTTTTTTTTTTAGATTTATAACATATTTCTTGACTGAACCTAATTTAGAAATGAGAGGTCTTTTATTGACTCACTTTTTTTTACGAATGCTAATTTTAAAAAAATACAGAAGAAGAAATTTGCGAATAAGGGCGTGTAAACAAAATATCCACTTCATATTCGTAAAAATTGATGATCAATATGATTCCTTAAAATGAAATTAAATATTTAAATTTAATCCGACAATAGAAAAAACTAGTAATAATATTATATCTTTTGTATAATATAATTGAATTGTATAATATGCACGAAGCTTGAAAAACATATGTTTTATTCAAAATAAAATTTAAAAAAACTTCAATCATGTAAGTAAGAGATAATAAATATTTTCTAAATTTAAATAATTTACAATTTCTTACTGTCAAAAAATTCAGAAATAAAAAACCACTTTAAATTCGTCAAACTTATCAGTAAGAGTAATAAAATGTAAATTTATAACACAAACATTGTTGTTGGGTCAATTAAACAATGTTATTTGGTCAATGACTAACAGACATGTTAAAAAGGAAAAAAAAAACTGAATTATATAGAGCTGGAGAGAAGTGAATAGAATTAAAAGAGAGAGAATAGAAAAATATGAATTTAGAATATTGCATACTTATTTTTTTTTTGTAATTTTTTTTAATATTATAATAAAAAAGGTATAAGTCATATGATGAAACAAATAAACATTTAATAACTTATTGCTAGATTAATGATTAATGATACCATTGCGTTGTGAACGGGAAAACTACTTCCTTTAGTAACAAGCCACCAAATAGCATTTATTTCACTAATTCCATGTTGATCTATTCTCACCTTACATGACACAATCTTACCTTACCTAAAGTTTATTTGTAAGTTTTAATAACAAATAATCTATTCTTCATTGCTTGCTCAGAAACTTAAGATTTGGGTTTTACTTCTTTACATATATCTAAATATGTATTTAATATAATCCTCTGGATAATACATATGTAAATAAAACACAAACATATTATCAAATGTATACTCATTGGTACTATTTCCTCTTTCAATAAAATCTAAACTGTGAATCTCTTGAGCTCCTCCAAAGCCAGAACATGGCCTGGTATGAGATGAGCAGCAGAGATAATTTATTATCTTGCTAACGGTGGCCATTGTCGACAAATAGCCTGGACCATTTGCATTGAGGACCACTGGAATCGTGGAGCTCTGCATATCAACTGCTGCATCCTTCTATCTCAATGGTATTTACAACCTCTAATTCCAGGAAATCTTATAATTTATTTTCATTCATTCATTTTTTTTATTTTATTTACATTTGTAATTTAATTCCTTTAAAACTTCGGTTCCTGATTTTCTCATGAATAATTTAAGAAACCCAACTGGGGCCTCAAATATTATGATCATGAAAGAACTTTCAAATTCATCATTACGCTGATGATTTAAATTAATTAAATAATACGAGGAAACTTATTCACTTATTAATTTTATTTTTTTAAAAAATAGTTTAAAAGTAATTATGTACTGTTGTAATTTAAATTATTAATACTTTTAAAGATTAACAGTTAAAACATTCGTTAAATTTATGACTAATGGTTGGCCACATTCATGTTCAGTCTCGCCTGATCAATATGTTCCCAATATATTGGGTGAGCATAAGGACATTCGTTGTCAATGATCTTCAAATGTGGAGGTTAACATAGGAGGCAAACCAATAAAACTAAATTTACCCTGTACTCAATAACAAAAATTAGACAATCAAATTAATTGAAAATTCAAATTAATACCAATATAGACACCGAAATTGAACTTAAATAAATAAAGAAAAATGCAACTACTTAAGATAATCAGTAATTTCAGGAATGCAGATAAAAATAAGATCGAAATTCACAATCTCATTATTTTAAAATCAATAATGGGTCATTAACTGCTTTATATTCACTGTTATTGTTTATTAATTTTTACTAAAACTAGAATTAAAATCATTTTAGTAGACATTTAGGGACAACTCGATAATCAGAAATATCATATTATAAATTGAAATTTTACTTTTATATTGTTACTATGTTAATATTGTATGAGTGTATAACATACTTTCTTTTTTGCAACCACGTTGGCACATTAAATAAAAAAGAAATTTAATGAAATAATATCCGAACACTGTTCTATATTTCGTTACCACTATTTCATTTCAACAACATTGTGATAATAATGCAACTTGTTCTAATCTTAAAAACTTAACAACTTCAAAAATTGTGGAACGCTCTAATGTAATAATCGAAATTAAGGAGTTTTATTTAAAAAGAAATTTTTAAAAATACGATTGGAAAAATTTGATGCACTAATGAAATAACCTTTTCACGATATATTTAGTTGTATTTTTAAGTAATCTTTTTTCTACGTATTTAATATCAAACAATTAGCACATAACTAATTAAAATCACTATAAACATTAGTACTAAAATATTTGAAATTAATTACAAATATCTATTCAAGATCCATTGGCTTAGACAGCTATGAGGATGAGGTGAATGTGGTTATAGGCAGCTATTTGTGGAACCACACCCTCCACAGGAATATACCACAGGCCACATCCACCCTTAGACTCTCTCCCATTGTCTAGGGCACACAAGGGATGAAAGGGGTGGGAGATAGAGTCTCGAGAATCAGTGGAAAATGTCGAGGATATTTGTATGTACCAGCAAAAAGAAAAAAAAAATTAAATAGTATAAATGCGAACACACTGGTATGTATACGCACTTAATTTAATTTTTAAATTATTTGATTACCATTATACATACGTTTTAAAAAATACATATTAAATTAACAGAGAAAATTAAGACACTTCCGTTGAATACAATTATAATATATTCGAAATGAAATATTATTTAATAATGACATAAAAAACAATATCCAATTTATATTTTATAGGGAAACACAAAAGGGTACTCCAAAATTGCTTTTGAAATATAAAAAATAATAATAAAAAATTGCTCAAGAATAATATGTTTCTCTATTAAGCAAAATGATCCTTGTATGTTTTTGGTTTATTTATTTTATTCCCTCCTGCAATATTTATTTTTATTATCTAATTTTGTAATTAATTAAATGACCAGAATTTGTATAAAGCCAACTACTGATGGAATTAATTGTTTTTAAAAAAATGAGGATTAACATAAGAACGCAGACGGCCTTATTTCATATTTAATTAAAGAATGCGCTCCTCAGTGACGAATTTTTCGAAATTGATTTTTTTTTGTTAAATAAATCAACATTAACATTTTCTGTTAATCACATGATTTATCTGGGTATTAGATACATCACAATCACCAAAAAACAGAAATATCATTTATCATTTTTTCAAAAACTAAATTAGTACCAACGCCTCCATTTATTCGCATTCTCATTAATTCATATTTATATTGGTTTTTTACCTATAAAATTAAGGTGATACATTATTCATTAGAATGTCTCATAATCGTGATGGAGCCCAGTTATCAAGAACGAAAAGATCCTTAAGCAAAGCAATAGACTTACTGATAACCAGATCAAAATCAAAATTCAAGAACTCTTATTTAACATTCAATAAGTTACTATCTTATCTATTGTGAACCTACGCAATACAGATGTACGAGTCAGCTAAAATACCCACATTAGTAAACATTGAAATTTTGAATCTACATCATTCTAAACCACCATTTTAGCTCCAAATCTTTACTCATAGTCTTACATGTGCCAAATTTTAAAGTTTCATCACAGACGTTCCAAGAACATTTGTAGGCAGGCTCAAACAGGACACTAAAATACACCAGAAATTTAAAATCAGATAGGAAGAGAAACTTCCTTATTTGACATTAGATATTTACTGAAATCCAGGTGTAAATTTTGATGGTATTATTTTTTATCATGCTTGCAATGACACTAACTTCCTGTTACTCTTTAATTTACTGCTATTTTATAATAAAAATTAAGAAAAAATAAATGTAATAACATTTTTTATTCATTAATTGCTGTTTGCCTTTGTTTTGTAGATTAATGTGAATATATCAAAGGGACAAACCTTATTAAAAAATAGACACAAGGTATTTCTCAATTCTTTTTTAACTAATATCATGGTGAAATGAAGCCTCAAAATATGTTGTTAAAAAATAAAATCCTAATTTTAGTGTAGTGAACGAAAATTATAAGGATGCATTTTCCTAATAAATAATAAGTATGGGTTATTCGAATATAGATAATTTATGTGAAATAATAAAAATAAATCAATATAAATGGAACTGAAATTTATAACGCCGTAATGTATTGACCATACTATAGATACGACATATTTATATAGGCAGATACATGTATAAAATAGATTATTTCGATAACGCAAGCAAACCTAGAAGAAAGTATCGCCGAGATACGAGGAGGCAGATAAAACGAACGAGCTACTGTATCTTCGATCAAGCAGGCAGTGGCGTTATTAATCAACGGGCCACTGACCCTCCTCCACATCGGAATATTTCATGGCTTCCGGTCGATCGGCCACTCTGTGACACTTCGCTTCCGACAGCTGTCTCATTGAGTATGGCTTTAGTATATGAGTAGATGGTTGAATTAAAAGGCTCTTGATAAAAGTGAGGCATTTTGTTCTAATAAGTTCGACTACTGTCCATGTCCAAATTTTAATATATTAGGTTTCTACTCACTTCAGCAAACCAGTATACTCCTCAAATCGAAAACATGGCTTGGAAAAAATGAAACTCCTACTAGTGCCCACTTAGTTAGGCTTTGAGATTTTAATATTTAACTCTATATTATTCATTTTGTAATATGATTCACTTTCATTTTACACCAAGTACAAAATAATACTATTAGTTTTGTAGATTTATCTTAATTCAATTACACTAACTTGTACAATAATAATTTGTACATTAGTATTTTTTAATTCCTGTAATATCAATAATATCACATCCTTATCATGAAAAAATAAGTATTAGTATTATTACCACACTAGTTTCTACACTTGTACTATCAACTAATACTATTAGCTTTCATTATGAGACAGGGCCCAGGTGATGCAGTTGGAGTATTGCCATTTCGAAAGAAATTATTTTCATATTTGAAAAAAAAAAAAGTTAATATCCAATAAGCTGCCCAATGCATAGCCGAACCATTTAGAATTTCATTTTACAAGCCATTTTTGGTTTAATTTTATCAATATTCGAATTATTTTTAAAATTTAGAGAGTTAATTGTGATAGGCGATAATGTTACAAAAGGCCTGACATTCGCCAAAATAAAAAAAAAATACAACAAAAAAACTAACTGTACGACATCCCAAGAAACACATCTAACCAGTTTTTTAGTACAACCCTTTACATATAGTATAACCCAGAGCCTTTAGGGACTCCTACAGTGATGGTCTGAACAGTGAAACCAATATAACCCGTTACAGAGTAGCAGTTAAATATCTCTTCAATATATTTAGTTCTGAGTATTATAGATTTAAAAACAACCAGCAACCATTGTAGCATATAGTGAATTCGCAGGCTCTAAAATCTATTAGCATAACACGAAATTAATTAGTAACTGATTCCAATTAATCCGTTATCAAAATTTCACTATTTAATCCATTACTAGACACTCAACTTTTCCTATTACAATGTAGGATGTCTGTCGAACTACTGGGTAATTATTTTTTTCAAATAATTAATGACTGGTTAACATCAATAATGGTCTTAATACACATACTCAAAAGGAAAATAAATTAAAAATATAATTTAAATATCTGAAAAACAAAACATTTTATAGAAAAAAAAATGGAATGAAGATTGCACTGATGATAAAATATAAAAAAATCCTAATATACACAAACACACGAAGATTGACAGAGAAATATTGCTAAAAATATGATATGAAATATCACATTGTTTAAAATATAATTTACAAATTTATTTTTTGGTGAACGCCCTTACGTATCATGCGCATTTGTATCAAATTCAATTAATTATTCTAATTTTACTTTGTTATCAAAAAATCATAATTAATAATAATTTAAGAATTATATTAGTTATCAAATAATAAGCCGTTATGTGATAGAATATGTGACAGAAAACTATCGTTATACTAAAAATAAACATGACCAATATAATAAAGTATTAAAAATATAAAAATAAGAAATTACGGAAGCCCTATAAAGACAAATTATAGGAGATTTCTCAATATTTATCATTTTATACGGCCGCCCCTGAGAAATGATATCCGAAAAGGAAATCCCGCAAGAAAAGCAATCACCTAAAAACTCCCATACTCCTCCATAAGATACTCCGTTCTTATAGTCACCTTCCTTCCCACTATTTGCCCTTCTTCGGAAAATTTCTTATTATCTAAGTCCAACAAATATATTTATACAACTTATACAACAGATAGTTGCTTAGTTTTATAGGTATCGCAATAATCTATATTTCCTTCCGGTGTAGTTATAATTTTTGATATTGTTCTTAATGTTTTCCTAAAATTATACATATATTTGATATCATACATACAGAATTTCCCTAATCCCCGACAACATTTATATTTCATACTTTTCTTCTCTTTCATTAATTATTTAAAAAATATACATATATATTTTTTGTAATTATTTATTTAATGCAATTTACAACTGTATACAATACAATAGGTAAATATGTTGTATGTTTCATATACACTTGAAAATCTTCGGAAGGAACCACCCATTGGTGGTACTTTAAAAAATATAAAATTAAAAAGTTTGAATTGCATAATAAATGTTTTTTTTTATTTTTCATTTTCTCGGCAGTGATTTTATATATTATTATTATTGATTTTTTTATTCATAATTTAAAGGGTCTTATGAGGATTATATAATGACAAGTTATCTTCTAGGAATCGTTTTTTGTTTTTTTAAACGACCTCTATAGTAGACATTTCTCCATGAGAAGTCAGTTGGGACAAATGTATAAACGGTCAAAGCATTTGTGGAGCAAATGTGGGAAGAGCCGGAAAAATGGAACCAATGGTGAAAAACCTATTGTTCTAATTGATACACTTTTGCTTCACCCAACTAAAACAAAGGGACATTTGTAGTGCTATCTGAGATAAAAATTTTAAAAAACATACTGCTATACAATGGCTCAAAAAATAAATAGGTTACTATAAAATATGTGCTTATGTTTATATTTTTACCCGAAGTTGGGATATTTTAAACCTTAGCGGGTAATAGGAAAGAAGGGGAGATTTCGGGGAGATAGCGTCATATGTAGAGAGCTTGTGCAGTGGCGTACTAATTCATATAGATTTTTTAGTTTATCCTTTTACAATTATTCTATTACCATTTTTACTTAGATATTGAATTTTAGAACACAGCCGTACCAAGGCTATTTGGGGCCCATGATATATTTATTTTTGGGTATATATTTGATAGTTGATGTGACAGTTGCTTCATTGACATTACTTTTACAATCATAACTGTAACAATCGTAGTTATCTGGGTAAGATGTCACTGATTTTCCGAGAGGGTAAAAAGTGGTGTGCATTTGTCGGGTAAAAGAGGTATTTTCAGGAGCTGAGTGGGTATTTTTGGGTCAGGAGAATCGAAAGCACTAGTATAAAACATTCAAGTAGTTCGGACGTGTACGATTTCCCTTACAACGCAAATATGAAAGTGTCTTCCACTCTTAAAATAAGTGGTTACACTGTAACTACAAACAAGTCAAGTTACGTTATTGTAAGGCGCTTGAAGTTCCCACCACTGTCTTTGATAGTAGTTATCAGATGTTGAGAACAGACAATGCTACAGATGCAACTTTTACAATTCAAATATTTGCCCCAGATCAGCCTAATTTGTTTGCACTTGTCTACCTATACGTTTTTGTACTTTCACTCTTTCTTCTACTGTCCCTCCTGAAGTCCAAGCTGAAAGCTCTTAGTTTTTCTTCTACATCATTGTTACAACTGCGACTGAAAGCATAAAATGTTCTTTGCATGTTGTTTTGATAATAAGAACTATTAAACCCCCAGCATAACTTACAAATATAAATAAATACAAATAGCTTGGAAGATATGATACATGTGTGCAATCAATCAGAAATTCTTCCAAGATCCATGAAATGCCCAGGATTTGGGGTAGTATTGTAACTGCAGAAGCAATTTAATCGCTTTTATGTCATCACCATAAAATCATAGAGCCAGAATAACACAATCATGAGTTTAATCATAGTCTTGATAGAAAATGTAGACACCATTAATGCCCTCCCATACATACTTGCCATTTTTATTCACTAAGCGTAATCATTAAAACAAAAAGAAAAAACAAATGTGAGAGCCAGGAAGGATTCAATCGGTAAAACAGAAGGAGGAATTGCATATTCCATTCTGTCAATTAAGGAAGAGCTATTCATTAGGGGTGCCCTCGAGCCTGGATTGCCCTCCACGTGGAATCCATTGTTGAGGAAGACACATGACTCCTCGCCGGGGGGAGACACGGACAACGACTAATTACTTCGCAAAGACGCCGGCTTCTAATTCCGTATCTTGCGGATTAGAAGTGATACATAGTGTGTTAAATTCTTTAATGTAATGACTTGAATGACTTCTCAACTGTATATTTAAAAAAAAATAATATAAATGTATAAGAAATTGATGATTAAGACGAAACATAGTCATGTTAAAATTAGTGATTTATGACTACACGAGATTTTCAAAACCTAAAAAATTGTAGTCGTACAATTAATACGAAAAATCATTTTAAAATTAATACTGAAAATAAATATTCGGGAGAAATGAATACTTTTTTTTTTGACATTGTTGAAAACAAATTGGCTTGACTTCAAATCCGACTGATTTTTGCTTTGTTTTTATTATTTTTTGTTTCATATTATTTTTAGTTTAGTTCGAATATAGGATTTAACATTCATATATACGTAATGAATTAGAAAAAGGTCAGGAAGGGCGGTTCACTTAAAAAGTTACCAACCTATTCAGATTAAACAAAAATAAAATCCGATTTCATGGCCCATACCCTTACCACCAGTCGACCAATTGCCTGACCACCACTAAACTAAGTAGCTGCATTAAGAGATCTATGACCTCCTTATGCAGTAAGGGGGTCGGAGACGCATTAAGAACGGACCAGTACCAAGATGACAGAGCCCTTGGGTCACGCCAAGACCTTGGAGAGATATCACGCGATCTGATAGGTCTGGAGCCTACAGAGCAAGGTCGGCTTGTTAATGGCCGGGAAGTGCCTTCTCAACTTGGAATCGATATGGCCGATAGCGTAAACTGAGCTTTAAGTATAGCATGCATAATTAACAGCCTGCTGCCCAATCGGGGAACATGGGATCTAGCAAGAGGAACATTTTCTTATGTCTCTTGGATATCATAAGAATAGTCTCACTGTGTTTCTTGAATGAGTTTTAATGGGCTGAAGTAGAATAAGCTGAACTTGTAAAACGAAAAGAAGTTTCCTGAAAGATGAACCCACAGAATAACAAGGAAGGTAATTTGAATGGTTGTTTGGCTAAAGCCAGCTTCTAACAGTTTCTGTCTCTAAAAGCCCCCACTCATTTCCTGAAACAGTGTATATTTCGATGTTCACCACCATGTTATCAGGCTACCGAACTTTTGGCTTTACTTCTTATCACCAGCCAAAGAATTGATCATCACATTACTTGACATTCCTCACCTCCCATTAGACCCACATGACCACCCCAAAATAATCATTTTGCGTTTCCTTATCGGTCCATCTAATGATATCTTAGAACTCCTAGTCACTCTTCATCTCTATTAGATCCTTATCTTTCCACTCTACAGAGTTTATTCGCGAAGAGCATTCCCTAGGAATTTCAAAGTAAAAATTGTTATCCTCGAAAACTGGAGTACTTTTAAACTGGTGAGCACGGATTGTCATTATTGCTGGTTTTTCCGAAGCTAAAA
Source organism: Halyomorpha halys (assembly GCF_000696795.3). Classification (NCBI taxonomy): domain Eukaryota; kingdom Metazoa; phylum Arthropoda; class Insecta; order Hemiptera; family Pentatomidae; genus Halyomorpha; species Halyomorpha halys. The sequence goes on along the minus strand of NW_027107309.1, from coordinate 1,185,014 downwards.
CAGCCTCCTTCATTGTTGGTAGCGCCCCGTTTGTAGAGCCCATAAGCAAGTAGAGGAGTGGTATATTGTTCTTCTCTGAAGGACTGAGATCCGTTTAGCTCTTTCTGGGACCAAATTTAAAATTAAATAAACCGACGCATATCCTTGTCTTTTACCTTTCACAGTGCTCAATTCTTCGTCCCTGTCACTGTTGTTTTGTTGTCTGTTATTTATAGTTTGGTTGGAAAGACTAACGACTTTATCAACATCGTACATGTAGCTACCAAAGTAATATAAATAAATTATCCTGATGATATTCGAAACCTTATTAGATAAATGTCATATTAAAAATAAAATTTGTTTTAAAAAAAATTAAATGGAGATGACTTTATTCTTTTACTTATTGTGCAAAGGAAGTAATTGTCATTTGTTGATTGAATACAATCAACAATAAAGGCGGACATTTTTTACCTTTCAGTTTATTATTACACAAAGTCTCGTATAGTTTTCCTGTAAAATTCTCTGGCCTATCCGGAAATCTTCATATCAACGACCGGCCTAAATTATTCTGGAAAAAAATGAAATTATTAAACGGTGTCGTTGCCAAGACGCGGAATAAATTTGGCCGTGCAGTAAATGACGTCAGAGGGGGCCTTGCCCTGGTGGCGGCCTGCTTGATTAAGGTTAGGACATTTATCAGGGCCTGGATGTTGAGGAAGCAACATGACTTAATGAAACGTAAAAATGACTTGATACATCTTCAACACACCTACCGAATTAAACATACGGATGTAATAATTCCGGGTATAAATGTAATTAAAATAAAAGTAAATAAAAAAATAAAAATCAGGGAGCCAGAAATTAAGGATACCAACATTATAGAGGCTGGGTGAGCCCCAGGAGAATTATTGAAACCATATGGTCAACTCACATTTACAATAACAGAATAAATAAAAAGGTGCGGGGTATCCTTCACTGTATTGAAATAATAATAATTATCATTATTGTGATTTAACACGTCAATAGTATGAAATGTTTTAATTAAATTTTTTTTTCTTTAATAATAATATTATAATTCAAAAAATAAATTATATTTATGGTTATTGGCCTAGTTTAAGAGAGAAACTATTTTTATAAGAGTATTCTCTAAAAGGAAGAAAAAATAAAATAATAAAAACCTATCCCTGAAAACAAAATCAAATAACTTAATTAATAAGAAACAAATCTTCTCTAACAGCTCGTCATATTTGGGTGGATTTAATATATATGAAACATTACATATTCTCGATTTTACTGACACTAAATCCTAGGTCAATATTGATTGAAAATTATTTTTACAAATATTTCAAAATTTTAGATTACGAAAAATTGGAAATGGGACATCCATGAAAGAATAATAAACGCTCCATCAATGAATACAATTGCTAAAAAAAAAGGATTTCATATCTGCAAGACCTGATACATTTTTTAATTACGTGAAACATCTAATAAGTCCCAACTTTTATGAACTTATATAAATACAACTTACATACACTCAAGAGTATCTCAAAGATGGTAAAAGTTAAGCGATGGTTTATGTGTAGTTTCATAATGAAAGAGAATCATGAAAAAGACTCCTTAAACTGATAATACGCAGTAAAGCTTTTCTCGTTTTGCTAATAATTGCCGGAAGAAGATAATGGGCCTATGAAAATAATTTTTAAAAATGTCGAGTTTGAACGAAATCAATATTGTATTAGCAGAATACGGGTAAAAATAAAAATAATTAAAAATTAAATACTCAGCTAAATATACCTAAATATAATTGAAGTTCCAATATAGGCAAACAGGGAATATGGCTTTGACTATATTAGCTCATGAATTTTGCATTACCAATATCGAGCAAAATCAATTAGTGGAGCTCCTAATAAGGAGTCTTACGGGAATATAGTAATACACTAAGAAATGTCTATTCCAAAATTTAAGAGCCATGATTAGCCCGGAAAAGCAATTTTGAAAATATGTCCTTTTTTATTTTTATTATTTAAAAATAATTTATACAATAGCAACTTCCTAATTTTTTGACAGCAATCTATTAGTGTCCAGCTCATCAGATTGATAAATTTTAAACTGTTATTCAACAGCGAACAAAATAAATAAAGTTGGCTATTTTTAATGATTGATACCTTCTATTAATGTGATTGCAATTCATTCATTAATAACTTAAATAAAAAATAAATCTTAAATTCCGAAATAAAAGATATAATATCAATTTGTTTTTTTCCTTTCCGAAAGATATAACCATCTCCTAGGTCAATTGTAAGGAGAGTTACATGCTTAAAAAAAGTTCTGTTTTATTTTATCTTTTTAAACTTTTTTTCTTAAAAACTTTATATGTTATATTTTGTCACTCCCAACCTCCGAAAAGCCTTCTTATTATACATTTAGATGATACATCTAGAACGGGTATACGTCATCATTATGGTCAATGTACAACGAAGGAGAGGTCATAATACTAAAACTAATTACTTGAAATTTTCATTTCTCGAATTTTCTCCAAACATCTTATGACTTGAGAACCTTTTAACTTACCCCACGGGACATTTAATAGTAACGAGTAGATCATCCTTTGAAGAAAAATACTTATATTAAACCTTGTAACCTTGTGAATTGGCTAAAACTAGGAATCAACGCAGTTTTTTTTAACAATTTGAGCCACTTTTTAAGTATTACTTGATTTAACTAACTAAATCATCTTCTAGTTTTAAGCAAATAGGCTTATTCATGATGTTTTTTTGAATGTAAAATGTTTTACCTTGGTAAATGTTATAAGTATGAGATTGTGAGCAGCTCTATTTAGAGTCGTGTTAAATACATAAGAGCTCCTAGCGGATTTTCTGAACAGCTTGTTTTATACCCTTTACTTCCAAAACTTTATTTTATTGTTTACTTCTAAGTTTTGATTAAATTACATTACGACAGCTTTCTAGCTTGTGAGGAAGGGAAACAAGACGAGCTAATTGACAACTGTCATTACATTATTATTGTTGCCATCCATTGCTTTATTAGTTATAAAAACATCCAAAATAATACTAACATAATCAAAACACAAACTACGAGAAAGTAACAACACAAAAAAGAAAATGGTGACGCGCTCAGCTGGTCTGTTGCGTGACGGCATTCTCCATTTAGCAGACCTAGTAACAGACTCTCAACCGTGTTATATGTTATGTCGTTTTAACATGGTAAAAGAAAGAAATATATATCCATTTAACATGAGTTATTCCATTTAACGCGTTTTAGCATGTTAAACTAAAGATCATGAATAACCCTAATATTTCAAAAGTAATATAGGGCCGTTGCTCTCTAAGTGTTTTAGTGGGGCCGGTCCGGTTAGGAAGGATTACATTATTAAATTGCTTGTATTACGACCTCTGCTATTTTTATATTATGACATGTAGTGTATCGACCAACATACTCACAATAATTGTCCGTTTGAAAAGTAAGGTTACCGCAAAGGGCGGGAAAATCAGGTCCTTAAAGAGCCTTTCAAAAACATTCTGAATATAATTTAGTCGGGGGGAAAGATCCGTTAGAACTGATGTTCTGTAAACTTGGAAACTAAGTTAATGTGTCTTGTTCAGGATTGCTCAATTTTTAAGCCAAATCAACAAAGCCTTTCTTAAATAGGTAAATTTGGTTGCCATGTCACATTTTCTTTTATAAATTATTTTTTATAAGTTAGTTTTACAGACCTTGTAGATCTTTGGCCAGCCGAACCAGCCTTCTCTACACCTGCCTGTCTAGAGCTACTTGCATTGCAGTTTGCTATATGCAGCTCTGTTCCATCTTTATTGAATATGTCAGTCCATCTGGTTTTTGGTCAACTATGTGGTCTTTAGCTAACTGTAGTGTCATTATTTGTTGTATAGAGGCGTCCTAGTGAATTGGTTCGAGCCACATGTCCCACATTATAACCTTCTTTTCTTCATATCATGAGATATTGATTGACCAGTTTCTGCAAGCAATTCACTGTTAGTTCTTCTCCTCCACGGGCTTAGGTTCTGATCCCAAATCGCTCCTGTAATTCTATAGAGGACGTTCGTTTCAAATCTTTCAATTCTGCTTTCTAAGGTACCTGTTAGAATCGTATAACAAACTGGATTTATTTTAACACAACACTACAGGCACACATAACATCTATTGAAGAATGGTGTAAAAACTGGAGAATCAAAATAAATCCTGACAAATCCCACCAGATCACTTTTACTCTCCGTCGTAAACCTCTACCCTCCTGTCCTACTGTATCCTTTCTAGATACACCACTAACGCCTGTTGAACAGATTCGATACTTAGGACTCCATCTTGACAAGAGACTTACTTGGAATTCACACACAAGACTGAAACGACAAGAAACTGCTCGTAGATTCCGATTGATACAACACTTACTTGACAAACGCTCTAAACTTCCCATTCACTACAAAAAATTAGTATACACTACAATAATCAGACCAATTTGGACATATGGAATTGAGCTCTGGGGCTCCACCAAACCATCAAATTCTTCCCGCATCCAATCGTTACAATCCAAAATCCTTGATGCTCCTTATTATGTCACAAATAAACTCATTCTTAAAGACCTTAATATCCCACTCGTTGCAGATTTGACCCAAATCAGGTATGCCTCTTTTTATTCCAAACTCCTTAACCATTCTAACCCATTAATTCTTAATCTTTCATCCTTAACAATCCCTGATAATCTTCCGAGGCGTCTGAAAAGAAGATGGCCATGAGACCTTCTAGTTTAAATTAATGTTTGAAGTACCACCAATGGGTGGTTCCTTCCCAAGATTTTCAAGTGTATATGAAACATACTACATATTCACCTATTGTATTATTTTGTACAGTTGTAAATTACAATAAATAAATAATTAAAAAAAAATAAAAAAAATAAACACTGGCTTACCATTTTACACCATAAACTTAACATTGCTAGAGATGTATAGGGATTTCATATTTTTTGACTGACAGAAGAAGGCTCTTGTGCTTGTTATACGCTGGTCTTTTTAATCAATTAAGATTCCTTAGGAAATTACTGACTATCGACGAAGACATTGAAGGATACTCTTGGATGGCTCAATTCCGATACATCCCAGAAAGGTGGACTCATCCTATGAACCGAACGGCCACTTCATTGATAGAAGCAGCCTGCTGGGTAATTGATTGAATCCTCCACAGGACGGGATTTGGACCCAGGCCAGACCCCAGCGTATATATAGTGACCGCGTGCGTCACTGCAGCATCTCTGTTTACCTTCTATAAACACCTCCCTCCTCGGCCTATACAGTCTCGGATTTATCGTACCCGATTAATGAATGTCTTATTGTAAGTCTACTGTCGAAAGGAGGTAGTCAGAGCGGTTATTTGGGAAAATCCATATCTTTGTTAGAAGATGATTTGGTTGATACCAAGAGCATTAGACGAAACTGGGTTCCTGATAATAAACATTTTGTTTCAAAATAAATAGCCCATATTGAAAAACATTTCCGCTTCAGTATCGAATTGAGCTACATTTCAAGATTAATATGATCATACTGAAAATAAACCTTTAAAACCTAAGATATAACATTATAATAGATTGTCCGTTTCAAAAAAGTAGACTTAAAAAAGTATTAACATTTTACTAATGCTATTAAATGATTCAATCTGAGTACCACTAACTTGAGGATGCTACGGAACATTATATCAGTTGTATCTTTAGTTACGATTGGAAAAATGCATATAATACCAGTTTGATTAGTCATAGATAAAATTATTATTCAAAAATGAATAAAGCTTTATTGTATCTTAAACAAATTGATTAAGCTACATTCCATACGAAAACACCTTCATCAACTCCTAGAAGATAAATAAATACCATAAAGCATTATTTTTTACGAACCCAAAGTAAGAACTTTTTCCACACAAAGTAAACTCCTGAACCATAAGAATTATTAACTTGATAATTTTAAACATCGTGATTGATAATTTATAAATTATTAATAAATATTTAGGACAGAAAGATAAAATCTGCGTGAGACTTTCCTGCATTAAAAGTGAAACTTCTTATAGTACAAGAGCCGGGAAGAAAAAAAAGGGAGTTATCTCACCCCAATTTTTGATTACATTAATGATAACTATTTATAATTAATAGAAAAAATTGCTGAGTCTGCCAAGTATAGGTAGCGGGAATAAAAAATGGCGGCTGTTGCAAAATCTTAAAAAACACTAATTTTTCATTCGGAGCTCAATATGTTAAAAACTACCGACAACACTAGAAAACCTAAGAGAACATTATTTAAAGAAGAATGAATTTTCTGAAATATTAGCCCTAAAAGAGCTATTTACGTCCAATAGTTCTCAAGATATAGCTTTTTAAAAAGCAAAATATCTTAAGAATCTACTGAGAGATTAGTAGTTAGTTAATTTATTTTGAGAAATCTACATCTCAGGAACTATGTAACGTAGAGATGTCTATTAGCACTCAAATTAAAGCTAGTTTAATGGACTATAAAGAAGTTTATGACCTTTACCTTCGTAGGAATAGTAGTTTTAATGATATTTGCTAAAATAAATTGATTTATAGTTGTTCAGACAATAAGTTTGATTTATAAAAAACTTCATTTCAGAAACCATAGGACGTACAGATGTCTGCCAGCGCTCAAATTAAATTTACTATAAAATAGTTAATAATGTTTACCTTTGTAGGATTTGACAAAATAAACTCACAAAATGTTAATTTCTAGTTGTTTGTATAAAATGTTTTGAAATGGATTTTTGAAAAAATATATCTCTAGATCCATAAAACGCACATATGTCTGCCAACACTCAAAATAAAAGAAATTCAACTTTCTATAATGTAGTTTATGACACTTATCTTAGTGGGGATAGTAGTTTTTGTGATATTCACATATGAATATAAATTTGGCAAATAAAAATTTGTCCGAACAACTATAAATCAATTTATATTAATAAATTTATGAAAAGTATTACTCCTGCGAAGATAAACACCATAAACTACTTTACAGCTCATTAAACTAGCTTTAACTTTAGTTCTAATAGACATCTGTACGTCAAATGGTTTTTGAGATATAGGTTTTTCAATTTCACTAACTACTGATTTTTCAGTACGTCCCATACAACACTATTTAACGTAAATAACTCTTTTAGGGCTCATATTTTAGCAAATTTGCCCATCTTTAAATAAAGTTCTCTTAGGTTTTCTAGTATTGTTGGTACTTTTTAAGATATAGAGCTCCGAATGAAAAATTGAAATTTTTTTATCGCTTTCAAACAGGCGCCATTTTTTATTCCTCCTACCTATACATGGCAGACTCATCAATTTGACTATTAATTATACATAGTTTTCATTAAAGTAATCAAAAATTGGGGTGAGATAACTGCCTTTTTTCACCTCTTGGGCTCTTGTATTATTAGTTTCATGTATATATTCACGATTTTATAATTTGAGGTTTGAAGAATAGAATTCGTTTGACAGAAATCTCTGTTAAATAAACGAAATATCACTTTAATTTACCGATTTACATATTTCAAACTCTTAGTAAACCAGAGGGAGTTGAGGCAGCCTAGACTGCAGCAGTGCCAGCTTGATTTCGGCAAGGACGGGTTGACTTTTTTTTAGCGATCCCACAAAGGGAAAACCTTAAAAATCGGACTCTTTCAAACTTTTTGTTTTTTTCTAAGCTCCATCGGTTCGTGTGGTTGAGGTCAAGATGAACAAAACCGATTGAAGGGAAGCTCTTTTACTGCATTGGGAATGAATTTGAAGAGGAGGCTTAGGATATTGGATGTTCTGGATGAGAGGTAGTGTCTGAGGCTGTTTGTGTGAGTCTGCAATCTTTTTGGCCGTCCTGTCGGTGTCAGTGTCCTGAATGGTGAGCTTCTACAGTGCTGGAGGCCTTCTCGTGCTGAACTCTGTCACTGTCTGTAGGTCGAGTGTCGTATGTATGTGGTCAGTCTTTGCTCTTTTTTAATGAAGTATGTTGTATTATGCGTCTGTTCATGCTGCTCTGAAACTGTTGGAGCTTCTTGGGTGTTATGCTGGTCAGCAAGAGTGCTCCTTACAGCAGGGCTCTGGCCTGAGTACACTTTTATAAATCATTAATTTGAAGCGGAGAGAGAGATTGGAAGAAGTTAGCAGGTAATTAAGCCTGTAAGAATTAGTCCTAACTAGTTTCATTATCGTATTGCAGTGGCGAGCTAGCATCAGATATCTATCAAGGGTGACCCCCAGATACACTATGATTCTTGCTGGTCTATTATCGTGTCCTGCTACCTTATAGACTTTCCCGAACTTGTTAGAATATGTTGATTACTTATTAGATAAACCCTCACCCCACAAAGCAGATAAACAGAACTGAAGTATGATACAAATAATTTAGAATGTCAATAAGGAGAAAATACAGGAAAGAAAAAGTGTAGGTCAATAAAACTATGCAAATACAGTTAGTACCTGATTGATAATTCAAATAAGAATTAACAAAAATTATATAATTCGTTTTCAGTGCATACAATTGCAGAGTGAAATTAAAAGTAAGAATAATTGGTATATCTCCCTTAATATTTTAAAATTTGTTTGTTAGTGCAATGTATATTATATTTAGGAATATAAAACGTGAAAAAACTGCATCAAAATTACCCTTACTATACGGAAATCAATATGATTATTTTCATTATTATTAAAAGCATTAAAGGTTTATCAATACTGACAGGTTACAAACCATCCTCTCGCCATATGTCATAATGTTTGGCAATCCTTTCTCTGTTATAATTTCCAGACATAAATACCTGGACTCTCTAGGACGACATTTCATCCCTAGAGGCTTTATTACTGGAAATATCACCGTCTAATTCGGGACATTCTATTAAACGGAATAATATATAGCCACCATTTCATGGGACGCAGAATGTCCATTAATGTTCAAACCACTCATACATTTTGATATTTGTGGAACAGATCAAGTTCAAATTTGGCTCAAATCCTTTTAAAAAATTGCAGTTCGTAAATACTAAAAGGTAAAAAGATTTTTACGTATGAAATAAGTTATAAAAAATAAATACATACAATGGAATTATATTTAACATGTTATATAAATTAGAAAATATCATGTAATCTATAGATTTAACATAGTTATACAGAATAATCAATTTTTTAATTATCAGTATTTAGTAATTTCATTTTGAGAATATCTTATTTCATTCTACGAGCATTTGAGATTTATCAAATCCAATACACAAATATTTTATTTTATTATTATAACTACATTATAATAAGTTTCGTTGACCACTTCGCAAGAGCATTTTTTAGGAAAAGTCATTGCCTTTGCGCTATTAGACCGATTCTACGGATTCTGTTTTCACTGCTGTGGAATTAGAAGTTCTTCAAGGTTTCAATTTAAATCTAAGTGAAAGTGGTGGCGTTTTTTATAAAATTATATTCATATTAAAAACAGATCACCCGAAAAATAATGACAAGGGAAGGCCAACGATTTCTGAGAAACTTTTTCTGGTGATAATAGGTCGAAAAATATACGTGGATTCTATCCAATGTGCTCTAGGAAAAAATTATTTTATTCTAGACCATCTTTGCCAAGAGCGTATTTTCTACCAATCTATTTGTTTTGTTTGTTTAGAATATGTACAAAAGATCATTGACCATATTAAATGAGTTTACATTCGTAAAAAATCATAAGAACCAAAAGTCGTTCCCAATAAAGTATACCAGAAACATTTTTTTTTAATGAAAAAAATTGGTTATAATTTCTTTTAGAACTAACAAATACAAATTTGCATTTAAATTAAAAAAAATAGAAATTTTTGGACTTAATTTTCGGAGGATATTTTTTTCTTCTGATGTTTACGTTTTCGAAATAAATTAATGACTCCTTACAATTTCATCAAATCCCAACAAAAATACAACGGTTGAAAAGCTGAATTTCTACTTTTCCAAGCTATATCGATATATTTTGGGTTTTATGCCTTTATATGGAAGAAAAGACAGTTTTAAATAAAGAAAATTATCTTTTTTTATTTTATTTATTTATTTAACACCATATCGGCCTGATGGGCCTTACATGGTTAATATAAGAGATACGTTATACATGTTATAAATAAAACAAAAAAATAAGATAAAATAAATAGATTAAAATTATAATTCTAAATAAAAGATAAAAGTAAAGTTAATAACAAAAACAATGACATTTATGGATTTAACAAAATAAATAATTGACTTCTAATGGAAAAAAAAGAAAATGAATTTAAGAAAAAGATGAATAGAAAATTTAAAAAAAAATAGATTAGATAAAATAAAATTTTAGAGTGACAATGACAGAACTGATATATATGGAATTTATAACAGAATGTCATGCAGCAGCCTGTGCTTCAGTCTTCGGGTTGTGGTTGGGTTTCCCAAGTTGTAGGTCACTGCTCCTTTTAACTGTTGGTAACTGGGAGTGGAACTTCGTGAACTTTTTTTTATGTAATCCTCTATTGTATCTATTTGTAATTCCCGATGACATTGGCTGTTTCTTACAAATCAAGGAGCATCCACTGCAATTCTTATGATTTTATTCTGAGAAGATTGTAATTTTTTCCTTTTCGTAATGGATGCCGCTCCCCAGACTGCACAGCCATACATCAGCAGTGGCCTCAGAATATTTTTCAAAATAAGAATAGCTCTTTCTCATTTAAATTTGGATTTTCAATTTAGGATAGGATATAGCATTGCTAATCGTGGGTAGGTTTGAGTTAGTTTGATGTAAAATTCTCACAACCGTTTATTTACTTTATAAAAGGTTTGATTGGTACCGTTTTATACAGTTTAGAGGGTCCTTAGCTCCTTTTAAGTTTCCTGTGGATTAGTGGTGTATTATAGCTACTGTAATATTTGTGATTTTCTAAAAAAAAATCGAAGGCCAAAAGAGGGGTGAAAATTTAAGATTTTAAAAAAAATCTAAGGGTATTGGAAACGAAAAATAAATATCAATTTTATTTCGGTCTAAAAATTCATTTAGACCCATTTTTCTATGCTAGTAGGATTTATTATTTTATTACTACGTTACTAAGGTAATGATATACCAATCGATTAGTTTTTTGATGTAAAATAACAAACCAAAAAAAAAAAAAAAAGTCTATCGTGTAAATTTAGTTTAAATATATACAAAATCAGAAAAAAATAATTATTGCTTCCTACATAGGCGGACGAAAAAATAAAATCCCTTAAATATTGAAAAAAAATTTCAGCTATGCAGTCTAAATCATTTATAGTCAATTTTAAATATGAGGTACAGTTTTAAGCGATCTAAACTCAATACAATTGACTATATATTTTGTTTTAAATGTGACCACAGAATTTCTTTAAATCATTAAAAATAACCGGCTAATAATGATAATATAAATTCACAGACAGCAAATTCAATATAAAATGATAAACATATCGTAAAAATTAGAATTTAAAACATAAATTAACAATATATAAAGAAGAATATTCATTTAATAAAACTATTACAGATTAAAAACAAATATAGAAAAAGTCATTATATAAAAAGTATTAAATAATATAACAGGAATATTTTTAGTCAAATTGCCTAACCAGGACTATAATTTAAAAGAAAATACAAAAAAAAAAAAAAGAAATCCTGTGATCATATTTAAAACAAAAAATATATTCAATTGTGTTAATTGTGTTTAGATGTACACGAAATCAGAAAAATACAAAAATTGCCTATTTAGACCTACTTAGCTGAATTTTTTTTTCAATATTCGAGGGATTTTGTTTTTAATTTTTAGAACCTTAAAATATCTCCGGGTAAGACAAGGGTTCAATTGCATATAACTTTCTATTTTGTGCTTTATATTTTTTTCCACAGGAGGGTACGAAAAAAACCCGATAATTATAAGCCTCAGAAATGAAATAATACAAATCCCTCACACCATCTATCGTTTTTGGTTTCAATATATAAAAACCCTTTATCATTTTTCATTCCTTAAAATTTGAGCAATACATGATAAAGATTCCATTTTTTTTATATTACTTATTTTATACTCTCAAGATCAGTTTTGATGATAGCATTATTTATTTACATATTTATCATGTATCTTCCAGTTAATTTCATATGCGTCAACAATCTGTTGTGTTTGAAATTTGCATCATTAATATATATTAACCATAATATTAAATATAATGTACAAAGTTAATACTAAGTTTAAAATTTATTGTAGAAATTTAGTAATTCACTAATTCGTCACTTAACAGCTCAAACTATTTCTCATAACCTACCAAATCCTTTTAACAGAAGATGGTATCTTCTAACTAAAATTAGTCATTGAAGTGCTTGGGTAGTTCCTTCACAAGATATTGTCATCATTTCTTTTAATTAATCATTACACTTACTTACTGTATTCTACTATACAGTTTAAAAGTTCAATAAATAAATATATTAGAAAAGTTATTTTGAGATGCGGTGCAATGAGAACGTAGCGTTAAACTTATTTAATTAAGAATTAGTGACTTCAAGATGAGTCATCTTGAACTCGCTCTCTTCTTCTGGTGTACCTTCGTAATGCTTATGAATTCATTTTAAAAAATAATAAAAAGGATTTATCCATAGAACTGAAATCGGGAAAAGTTTAGATTTATTTTAAATATATACAATTTTATTCATTTTAGTCCGAAAACATTTTTTATTCCTTTATAAGCCTTCCTTGCAGAGTGTATGACCTGGGCAGAATAGCCTGCATAAAGTTGTTTTTTTAAATGATGTGGTTCTAAAATTGTATCAAGATTGGCCTTGAGGATGGCTGCATTGGCCGAAACGTCAGACTTGGAAAAAAAAAAATGAAACATAAATGGAAAAAAAAAAATTTATTTAAACAATATTAACCAGTCTCGTGAAAGTTTTAAGATTATAAATAAAGTTTTGATTTAGTTTACCAGCATTGTGAGGAATAGAGCAACCTCCTAGTAACTGCATACTTGATTGCTTAAAAAAAAAATAAATATTTACCCCGTTAGTGGGGTGAGATACTGTTATCTCATTTTTGTTTTTATTCATAATTAATATTTCTAATTTTTTATTTCACCCTGAAACAGTTACATGTCGGGGTATCCTCTCCTTTTGATTTCTAATTCCATTTCCCAAATGCCCCAACTATTCCGAGAAGAAACATTATCGGGATGGTGATACCCCAAAATGTGTAAACACAAAGACGAGGGTATCACGGACTTGGTTGGCAAGCGACCAAAGACCAAATGTGGAGCATCGGAGCGATCAAGCCTCTGGTTTGGATGAGGCTATTTATACATGGCTACTGGTCCCTGCTTCTGGAAAACAATTAGCATTCCCCATATTAACATCTCTGCCTTCTGAATACTAGGATATAAATTAGTATATTTATAAACAAATTGGTTTTATAAACAATTACAAAAGAATAGTGGCTTGATGTGAAAATATCGATTATTGGTCACAATATTTTGTAGCTCTTGAATTGTGGTAGATCTATCAATAATTTTTAAGAAAAACATGATTTTTAAATTAAAAATTATTACATTAAATCTTTTTTACTTTGAAATAATAAAATTTTTGATAGGGAGTAGACTATTTAAAATGTATACAACTTTATCATCTCACTTGTCTATTGATAACAATTATTGTAAAGATGTAAAATTATTATGATTTCATTTTCGTCTTATTTTCTCAGAAAAAAATAGTCTTTCCACTGTAATACAGGTATGTGGGATGTATATACATTTATTTATAATTTTTTTCTTGACTTAATATCATACATTTTCGTGAATCTTGAGGATCAGTCGGTAATACAACAATATTGAAGTGACTTTTCGAAACCTAATCGTTTGCAAAGTCATGTTCTACAATGAAAAAAAACAAAACATTTTTTTTAGAAAACTTTTTCTTTTTTTTTTAATAATTATAAAAACTGTTAATTTTTTTAATAATTAGTAGGAGTAAGCATTTTAAAAAAAACAACTGTTTTTTTCATTGTGGGGAATATATCAAGATCCACAAATATATATATATATATATATATATATATTTTCCGCTAACACTCTGCTATATCCTGTCCCTTGAATCAAATTACTAGAAGTTCGATACGTAGGATTTTGTTTCGGTAGAACAATACTACAATAGTGGTGGTAAACTCAAATTCAAATTTCTTCCTACTTCAATATTTATTTTGAAAATAACCTTTCAAAATTAATTTAAGGAGTCAAATGTGAATTAAATAATTTTAAAATACTTAATTTTTAGAGTTTAAACTTTTTGCTTCTTTTTCTCCATTTTGTTTTGCGATTTTAAAGGTCTTATGCACCAATGCAGGCCTTCCAATTTGTAGGGTTGGAAATTTTCAGGTTTTTCGAGTTTAGAGAGGTGCTTTTGGGGAAGAGGGCTGGTGTCTAGTCGACAGATATCAATTTTCTAATTGAACAAGACATGTTGTATGTTGGGATTATCAATGGTCAAATTTTATTCACCATAACTTGCGGTACTTAGGTAACGTTCAAGCTTAGGGTCTTTACCTTCACCTTTTTTTTTTTTTTGTTTGGAAGGTACATTTTTTTTTAAGCTCAATTACTGATATTCTTGAACCAATATTATTGATTAGTGATACTTGTTGTTGTTGATTGTCGCTTAAAGGCGTAAAACCCTCTGGTCATCAACGCCTATGGGATGATAAAAGTAAAAAAATAAAAAATAAATAA
>NW_027107309.1:1148510-1170152 GCF_000696795.3 Halyomorpha halys | reverse complement strand
ATAAATTTGGGGTCAGTCCTATCCTGTTTATTGTTGGCAAATAGTGAGTACACTCTTCGAAAATATGTCTAATCGTAAGAATGGACTGACAATATTTGCACGTTGGTGGTGGCAGTTTTCTGATCAGGTGAGAGTGCGTGAGGAGAGTATGACCTATTCTCAAGCGGGCCAGAGCAACCTCTTAGTGATAATTCAGTTGATACTGATTAGTGATACTTCAGTTGAAGTATCGTATCGAAACTTTGCTGGTACAATTTATATATGATATGTATAATACTTTGTTCCTACATGTAATAGTAATACAGTTACTAGCATATTATGTGACTGGTGATTTTTTAAATTATTTTATTTATTTATTTATTTATTTTTATGTACTTTTTCATTTATTTCTTATTTATTGTTATTTTATTTGTTTCACTAAATTTCAGTATGAATGTGATCAGTCATCACTATTACCTATTGCCCAACAACGTTGTGGCAGATTGTAATATTTATCAATAAATAAAGTTTTGAATTTAAAAATAAATTTAATTTTTTTTCTCGTTATTATTAACGTTTCATTTATGATAGTTTTTCTCTTTAGTAATAACTTCATCTAGAACCGGATTATCCTATAATCGATAAGAATATCGTATATATTCCTACACCAATTTCCGCATCCCTCCTCCTCCAGTAAGAGATGACAAGGGTAAGAGGTTGCGACAGAAGGCACTCATCTGTGAAAACTGCCTCTTAATAAATTCATAGCATCCTTGGCTCCACTGCATCAACTAATCGGAGACTGGCACACTTCGCCCGCGTGTCAGCAATATCGTCTCTTCTAATATTTACACTCACGATTATGTTTAGTCATATTTATATTATCAATATTTCATGATAAAATAAATCTTAAGATCGAGGGTTTAGAAATCAGGAATGATTTCCTACAGCAGATATATAGCTTAGTAAACTATAGATTTAGTTAAATTACATTAGTAAAGTGCATACATATGTTTTTGCTGTGCGAAGTGCATACTGGTGTCCCCAAAATACATGATCCTAAAGCTTTAATATCCCTAATTTAATTAAAAACTTTATCAATAACTCAATTATTGCTTAAACAATGCCAGTAGATAACTGTGGAAATAATTAATGATTTTTAATGAGATTTTCTTTAAAACATAAGTGGTAAAAATGGGAAATTTCCAATTTCTTTTATATGTATAAACTCTTTCACAGCGTGATGAAATCACGAATTCTGGTCCAAAAATATATCTTGTTTTTTAATGTCAGGAAGTACTACAGCAAGTAATAAAAAATGTTTTATATGATAGTAATTAGCCCGTTTATGATAAATTTTAAAACACCTTATGTAATTCACAATTTTTTTTAAGTTTAAAGATTGCCAGTGTAAAAATATTTGCAAGGATAATTTTTTTAAAATTACAATGTATTGTTATTGTAACATGTTTATTTCATTTAATTAATTACATTAACATGATAATTAAGTACTTAGTTTCCCAAGACTGGTATGTTGATCTAGTCAATACAATTAAAAATTAAGCATCATCATATTTAAATAATATTTGTTATTATTACTTTAAGCACTCTAAAGGGACCTAGTGTAAAGAATAAAGTAGAGAGAAAAAAAAGGACCAAATTTGTTTTATTTAAGAATAAACCAAACCACTCTCAAACAAGAAAATATAAAATAATTAAACTATAAATCAATTTATTCCAGCAAATTTCATGAAAACTACAACTCCTACGAAATAAAAGTCATTAACTACTTTATAGCTCATTAAACTAGCTTTAATATGAGTGCTAATAGACATCTGTACATCACATAGTTCCTGAGATATAGATTTCTCAAAATAAATTAACTAACTACTGATATTTCAGTACATGTTTATGAAATGTTGCTTTTTTAAATGTAATATCTCGAGAACTATTAGGGCTTATGTTTCAGAAAATTTACTCTTCTTTAAATGATGTTCTTTTATACTTTCTAGTGTTGGTAGTTTTTAAGATATAGAGCTCCAAATGAAAAATTTATGTTTATTTTAAGATTTTGAAACAGGGGCCATTATTTATTCCCCTTACCTACACTTGGCAGACTCATCAATTTTGATTAGTAATTATACATAGTTTTCATTAAATTAATCAAATATTGGGGTGAGATAACTGCCTTTTTTTCTTCCCGGCTCTTGTATGGGTTTCATTAATATATAGTACATAGTCTTGAATATAGGTAAACGTTGTTATCATCCCATTTAGGTCTCCACACATATGCATATATTATATTAAAGTACCTATCCAAGTACATACGCCTTCTATCTTTTTTAATTACTCCAATTAAATTGTTACTAATGTTAAAAAAATTATTAAACATTTTTAATAGTTTAATACAGTTTTTGAGAAAAAAAATTGTTAGAAGTACCATGATGTATTCTTTTTCCATTAGTTGAGGTTTTGATTAGAAGTGGTGATTTAAACTGACTAAAACAATTTAAAAAATAAAACAGAAGTATCACAAAAGTTTTTCCAGCTAACTTTTCTTGATTAACTTTATAAACTTCTAACCGAAAAAAGTTAAAGTTGGGGTTTGGAGGGAACAGATACATCGAATTCACCGAGTCCTTTTTTGAAAATTTATTTATTTTAATTATAAAAAAAGTATGAATGTGATCAGTTATCTCTATTATCTTTTGTCCAAAAAAATTGTGGCAGATTGTAATATTTATCAAACAAGTAGTTATTTTTGCCGATATTCTTTTTTTTCACTTGGTACTTTTTTTTTTTTGTAAATGAAACGAAATATTATAAAAAATAATAAAAAAAATGTTTATTTCATTCAATTGGGATCTTTCTTGCAATAAATCATTTCAGAACCAGACATATTTTTTTTAGAACGAAACTAAATTGTATTTTATTAGGTTTAATAAAAAAATTAACAGTTTTAAAAATATTATTATTACATTAAACATAATTTATGCAATATTAAAGTTGTTTTGTTGTTAAAATGAACTAATTAGTATATATTTAAATCCCAAGGTCTGATAATTTTAAATAATTAATTAATTAAATCCGAGGTCTGATAATTTTAGTCTTTTAATTTTAAAACCTTTTAATTATAAATTATTTTACACTATTATCACCCACTTTTCATTCTTAGATACCTTTAAAATTAATTGTTTTAATAATTAATATGTTAAAGAAAGTCCAAACTGAAACAAAAACGATAAAGTGATGAACCGAAATTTAAATTTGTTGATTAGAGTCCTAACAATGGGTAGTTTCTCTACACTCCTGTAACACTCCAATTTAACTTATATCAGATTTACTAAATGTATTATAATATACAGTTGTAAATAGCAATAAATAAATATTTTTAAAAAAATGTTGATAAGATACAATGTTTGTTTTAAAACCTTTTATTTATCGGTTTCAATAGTCGAAAATAATAAATTATATTAAATGTAACCTAGAAAAAATAATTAATCATAAGTTGTCGTATTTCCCTTCGATCTGAATACACTTTATAACTAAATGGAAGAAAACAATACTTTTTTTATAATAATATATTAATTGTTATTTACAACTGTATAAAAATATATACAATAAGTAAATTTGATGTAGGTGACATAATGACATGATACAAACATGTGGAGAATCTACCCATTGATAGAACTCCAAAAATATTTCTAGAGGAGAAAATCTCGAGGCCATCTTCGTTTCAGACGCCTCGGAGGATTATTAGGTAATGAAGGAGAATCCAGGTTAGAAACAAATGGATTTAGGTGGTTGGGAAGATTATCATGGAAGGATTGGTATCTGGTTCTGGCAAAATTGACAACATATGAGACATTTAGGTCCCGAGGATGACTTGATTCTCGACAAAGTAAGGAGCATTAAGGATTTTATGAAGGATTTTGGACTGTAAGTATTGGATTCGGGAGGAATTTGATGGTTTAGTGGAGCCCCAAAGCCTAACTCCGTATGTCCAGATAGGCCTTATAATAGTCATACTTCAGTAGTTTCAATTACAATACAACTAAAGTTAACCATACAGCAACAACTCTGCCATGGAAGTAATACGTTGAATTCTGCAGTTAATGTACATCCTGGATTACAAATACACCTATCAAAACACTGACTGGCACACACTGAAAGAATACTATGGACAAATACTAGTAGTATGTACAATACAATTAGGTGTAAGTACACACTCGGAGTAAAAATCTCTTTCAAACGGTTCCTTTCTTTTAATTCACCAAATCGAAGTTGAGAGAATTTTATTTGATCTGACATAATAAATTAACGTCTTGATTAAAGTTAGTGGAAGAGGCTATGCAATGTTTGTTGTATAATCAACTTCTCTGGATGTAATTATATTGGTTGTTCTTGAATTAATGATAATTGTTTTTCTGTATTCAAGAAAAAAAAATCTTCTTAATGCTTTATTCAATTATTGGGCAACGTTTGGAACACCCGTTCATCACCTGGCCAATCCAAAATTATACAGAGGAAAATTATATCTTATCAACCTATTACATTAAATTCCAAATCTGCACAATTCATAATTATATCACAAACAGTATAATAAAAATTATTATATGTAATGAGAAAAGAAAATTTTATAATTTGTTTTCTACGTAATTACCTTGTATCATAATTTGTTCCATATTTCCCCTTTGAGGGATATGTATAGACGTTTAAAAAAATGTGATTTATTATTAAATTAATTAATTAAATTAAGTTAAATAAATTTTTACTATAATATTTTAAAAAATGTATTTTCAAAATATTTTTATTCCAATTTTAAAATTAAACTTATTTGTATAATGCTATCCACTTGTCCCTTTCTGTTCCACTTTTATTTATTTTAAATGGCCTAATCAACTCTTAATTGTTATTATTCATTTTGACCTCCCACATTGATTATTTTTTGATATACATTTTGTTAATTATTCAACATAAAGTTGATCTATTACTTTTATGTCCTGCTAGAAATTTAATACACCTTTAATAATTTTAGTGATGTATATTGATTCTATAAATTTCCTGCTTTCATTATCTCGTGATATGTCTATTTTATGGAAATCAAAATTATGATATGTAGGCAATGTTTTGCTATTCCTGTCTGTGGCTTTTATATTTATGGGTATTTTCTATAATTAATAGAATCTAAGTAAGATTTAGTGAGGTCTTACTTATATAATATTTATAGTTTTTTAGACTTTTCGTTAGAGAGCATACATAAATTGTTTAAATTACTATTTAAACAATTTATGTAAACTCTCTAAAAATAAATAAATGTTATCCGTGGTACTACGTCCCTTTTAACTACTATGGATGGCGTAATGAGGGGTCAGCCATACGTGATTCCTTTCATCCTTCAGTTCGGTTTGCAGCCCTCCTGCTCTCCAGAAGTTACCGGGTCATCCCCTAACGAGGTTAATAGGACTTCTTTGTCGGTCCTTTCACAAAAAATAATCATCAAACATAGAAATACAATCTATGTTTTACCTCCATTCAGTTAGTTTGATAATAAAAAAAAAACAAATAGTTTAATCGAGTTAATTTATCAAAACTTAAAACAGAATCTATCTTCTGAAGTTGAAGGTAGGTTCTGTTTTAAGTTGCAAAGGGAATGAAGGAAGGAAGAAAAGTTTTTAAAAAAGGTTTAAATCTAGGAAAAAGTTTTTTAGAAAATGTTATATGGGACAAAGGCAATTAGCCTGCGTTTTTAAGATTTTATAAAAGAAAATGACATCAATGTGAAGGTATCCTTGAAAATGACCTGAGGGTCGAAACGTTGGAAAAGGTGTAAAGAATAAAGTTGAGAGAAAAAAAGGATCAAATTTGTTTTATTTAAGAATATTTAAGAATTGATTTATAGTTCCGATAAATCGGACGATAAGTTAAATTAATCTGCACTCAAATTAAAGATAAGTTAAATTTACAATAAAATAGTTATAATGTTTATCTTTTTAGGAGTAGTATTTTTTATGATATTTGACAAAATAAACTCACAAAATGTAAATTTCTAGTTGTTCCTATATAATGTTGGATTTTTGAAAAAATATATCTCTAGACCCATAAGACGCACATATGTTTGCCAGCACTCAAAATAAAGAAAATTTATCTTTCTATAAAGTAGTTTATGACATTTATCTTCGTAGGGGTAGTAGTTTTTTATGATAATGATAAATTTGGAAAATGAAAACTTGTCCGAACATCTATAAATCAATTTATTTTAGAAAATTTCATGAAAACTACTACTCGTACGAAAATAAATGTCATAAACTACTTTATAGCTCATTAAACTAGCTTTAATTTGAGTGCTAATAGAGATACGTCACATAGTTCCTGAGATATGCATTTCTCAAAATAAATGAACTAACTGTCGATCTTTCAGTACATTCCATACAACATTTTTATGAACTGTTGCTTTTTAAAAAGCTATATTTCAAGAGCCATTGAACGTAAATAGTTCTATTAGCGCTTACATTTTAGCAAATTTTCTCTACTTTAAATGATGTTCTCTTAGATTTTCTGTTGTTGTTGGTAGTTGTAAAGATATAGAGCTCCGAATAAAAAATTAATTATTTTAAACGTTTTGAAACAGCCGGCATTTTTTATTCCCCCTTCCTATACTTGGCAGACTCGTCAATTTTGACTAATAATTATACCTAGTTTTCAATTAAGTAATAAAGAATCGGTGTGAAGTAACTGACTTTTTTCTCCTCTTGGGCTCTCGTACTAATAATTTTAGGGAACATTAGTACAAAAATCAGTGAAAAAAAGCATTATTGTAAACTTATTGTTAATCCGTTTGAAAATCAACAGTATCTAAAAGGGAAAGTCCCATAATGGATAATGACGGCCATTATAGCCATTCACCTGTTGACACATTGGGACCAATACTTATCGATAATATATTCCTATCGATAGTGGCATAATGGCGGGGTTTCTTTCATTGCCCTCATTCTTCATTCACTATCTGCGGAAGGATCCTTCTTTATAAGGCCCCTTACACTGAGCCTCATTCATCCAGCCATTTTCTTCTCTTGACATATACCCTGGCACTAAAGTCAGCCCGTGAAGTCTACAAGGACCAATCTATCATTATAATGTAAAAAAATGTAATTTATAATTATTAAAAAATATATAAAGCAGTAATTTACTAATTTTTCTTTTTCTTCATAGAGTGCCTTTTAACTATTGAAGCACAATTTTTTTTATACCTATTAATATAAATAGTCACAGAATATATATTTTTTTAAATTGTCACATTAAAAAAAAAATGCATTATATACTTAGGTTATAAATGATTTCTGTTTTCCTTGTTATATTTTTTTTTACCTTACAAATTTTAATTTTTTCTAGTTTTTTTTTTTATCGTTTTTTAATTTTTTTTTAATTTTCTATTATTTCAATTATAAAAATTGTCTCTCTTTTTTCTATCATACTTGTATTAAAGTGATTTTCTTTTTGGTTTCCAGTTTAACACAGTTACGCTAATATAAAACAGTCAAAAACTATCTAATATGTTTATTTGAAAAAAAAAAATGTTAAGTATTTAATTAATCACAGAAAAATAAGACTTCGAAAACTCGTCTTAATTAGAGACGGCGTCTGATTTTATGGTTTAGCTACTCCAGTTAATTCAGAGTTGTGCAGTCAGTTTCCCAACAACTGGCGTTACTAGAGCTTATTGTACCAATATAGTATTAGCCAATGTACGTTACAATCTTAACAATTTAAGAACTTCGATAAAATTTTGCATTCCTGACCTGTACCCTAGCAAAGCGGTCAGTTTTTATCTTACTTTAATAATATATTTACTAATATTGAGTAAAGACGTAATTCAAAACAATTACTAATATTGAGCTCTAATATAAGTTATGTTAAAATAAGGAATTGGTCATAATTCCTTAAGATGGATTCTTTGTATAGCATCATTTTTTATGTATCGAAGTAATTTTTTTTTTTACAAGTTTATCAAGTTCAATATAGTAAAAATAAATATTTTATACATGGATTAAAAATTAAATTTATTCTTAAACTTAAAATTTGCTGTTTTAAAAAATCCTTACACCGAAATGGCAAAGATTGAGGAGCATAACAGAAATGTACATACACTGGAACTATAGCAGCCATTATAGGAATGTATCATCTTCAAAGTGAAATAACCAGTTATAACTAGTAATATAATTAGCTAATGCTCAAACTAGTAAGAGACAATACATGCAGGTCACTTATAAACGTTGATGTTGTT
Source organism: Halyomorpha halys (assembly GCF_000696795.3). NCBI lineage: Eukaryota > Metazoa > Arthropoda > Insecta > Hemiptera > Pentatomidae > Halyomorpha > Halyomorpha halys. The sequence continues at coordinate 1,161,889 of NW_027107309.1, read as the reverse complement.
GACCCTTCAATAGAATGTAGCGTGAACCGATCACCTTCCTGTGTAGATTCCTATAAAATTTTTTTTTGTCCTGTTCCTATGAAATAAAACTCAACCCGCCCAGGTCAGAATTGAAATAGAGGCGCTGCAAACTCAAGGCTGCTAATTCTACGCCTAAACACACTCGACTACATTAGCCTCACCCCTTTCAAATGTTTAGCCCTAGAATAGTAGATTCAGTACTTTTTTACGGCATATATTCCTCTGTCATCCTTCACAACTCCCTCCAAAAAAACCCCATCGTGTCAATGCTTGAATGTTATCATATAAGATACACCAAGTACGCTTATCAGCAGTTCTCAAATCGATAAATATTAGGGGTAATTTTTGCTCCACCCCCGCCCTCCGTGGTAGCCTCATTTATCTAACTTTTGAAATAGACAATTAAAGCGAGTAGGTTGATCGATGTACGGCATGTCACAATCTCAAAAGAGGAAGTCATAACACTAAAAAGGCAATCCTTTCGGTTTTTTTTTTTTTTTTTTTTTTTTATATTCTTTTTGTTTATCCTTCGTTAAAATACAATTAGTGCTTCGTAAACATATAATACGTGAAATGTAATATGTATATTTGACTGAGTCTCCTCCCTTAAATTATATAGAAGGCACAGTGAATCATACCGTTTTTCGTAACGTCCTTTATTATTATATTCGTAAATTAAGTACATACATATTACAGGGAAAATGAAATATGTATATTGCCTATTTTTCACATCATATGTATATCCTTTTCGCAACCTCCTTTATTATTAAATTTATACAATACATACACACACATGAATAATAGAAATGACAAATGTATACTAGCATACTACTGCCTAGGATTGCCTTGTGGCATTGTAAGGTTTTTTTAAATATTTATTTATTGCTATTTACAACTGTACATTATAATACATTTAGTAAATCTGATCTAAGTTAAATTGGAGTGTGTATGGGCGTGAAGAGAAACTACCCATTGGTAGAACTCTAATGACATTTTACATTAGCTGGTTTCGTGGCCATCTTCTTTTCAGGTGCCTCGGAGGATTGTCAGGAATGGAAGAAGATGGAAGGATAGAAACTAGTGGGTTTCAGTGGTTAGAGAGTTTATAATGGAAGGAGTGACAAGTGGTACTGGACGGATGCGAACCAGGGGGCCTGGACCTACCAAACGGATACTGTGGATAAGGTGTAGCCCCATCTTAAGGCACTCAACTGAGTGCAGGGCTGCACCAAGGATTAATTAACATGGTTCTCGATAAAATAAATGGCTTCCATCAAATAATTTTGTAAAAATTTATTGTAAATGAAAATAAATATTGCAAATAAAATATGATTATTGGCAGCTATCCTAACGCACTACCCCACTGCCGAAACCCGAATGGCATTGCCCGAAAGGAAAAAAAAAAGTTTGGAACATTTTACAATTTTATCATAATTTATTTTATTTCAAATTTTTTTTTTTTTATAAATTTTTATCATTATTTTATGTAGGAGTCCTAGTGTCAAAGATAACAAGAGCATATGACACCCTCAATTCTTTGCATGACTTACCAGTAGGCCTCCATTCCATTTTGTAGGATAGCAAGCAGACTTATAAACGTTTTGAGTTTCTCAGTCACTCCAAACTTTAATCATAAAAAAGGAAAAATTGGTGATCCTAGGGAGTAGTGGCATGCGCAAACCCCAGCGCACTACCCCACTGCTCCCGCACCCCGTAAGCCAGAGATGGCAAGGGAGGGGTATAAAAAAAAAAAAAAATCTTCCTATTTACGTCTCGCTCTGCCTCAGACTTACTTTATAGTCTAATTTCCGTCGCCGAGACGCAATTACTTAAAACATACTTGTATACCCGTAAGTATCAGGGAATTCCGCTATATGTATGTCTAAATTCTATACCTGACTCATATTTTTGTTATGCTGGAAGGTATAAACAAAGCTTGAACGATCTGCACAGTTCATCCTACACTATAACATTCATGAATATTTTTGAACTATAGCCACCATCAGAAATGAGTAAATTAGACATAGTGTTACATTTGGTAATTATATCAGGGAGTTTTGTATAAAACACTAGTTTTCTCAAATCGCAGCTTGCCACATTCTTGTTCCAAGTTAATCGATTATCTGGTGTTTAAAGTCTTTTTTTTCTGTTTTCTAAACTATTAGACATAGCATAAAGATTTCATACTATTTACACTTTCTAGAGAAATCTATGTACATGAAAATGTGTTTTTTTTTTGTAACTTTTTTGTTTTCATCATTCAATATTTCATTGGATTTTTCGCTTCCCTGCAATTGTTTTTAAACAAGAGGCCTTTTAAAAATAATGGATCCGTTTCGATAAGCTATAATTTCATAAAAGAAAGTAGGGAAACAAATATTTTCCCACAACTAATGTTCCTTATGACACACAGCTGTAGTACAGACAACATGAAGGCTGTCAATTCCTCAAAATTGGCTCTGTTAGCCCAAACAGCGTCAATATACTGCTACTGATGGAATATGAACGTTTGACTTCTCACAGAAGAAGTCGCTAAGAGAAACGTTTGGAAAGACGTCTTGCAGGCATGACCCTCAGAACTAGAGACCTATCACTTTCTGAAGCACAGTTGTTAACAAAAATGCACTGGAAATCTCAAATTGCTGGTGATGTATCTAGCTGACAAACGAAGTCACGAGAACGTGTTTCACTCTTAGTTCATCACAAACAAAAATATTTTATTCTCTTTCATACCATCCTACATAAATTTCAATTTACAAAAATACAACATAAACATTAATTTAAAAAATCAGTTTGGATTTTTTCTGTTTAATTACGTACACACTTTGAAGTGTAGCTGTTATCCGAATGTTCAGTTCATCATATAAAATACAAAGCCGATATATTTTTTTAAAATTAAAATAATAGTTTTTTTCAATAACTCTTTTAATTTATTAAACAAGATTTTTATATTAATTATAGAATTATCACAGAGATTTAGTAAGTTAACTTATCTAAATATAATCACTTTAACACTTGAGGTTTGGTTACTATTCGAAGACGAGACTCAAAAGCAAAGGGAAAAAATTAAAAGCATTGAATAAATCATTAACTCCTTTAATCTCCCGTTGTGATCACCTCATTGCACAGCTCCAACCTCTTCACATCAAATATTTATAAAAAGTAATTAAAATTTTATACTCGACTTACTCTCAATCTAGTCTCGAGCTACAATGAATGCCTGATACATTTTAAATCAACTATTATCAATAGTCAACATCGTGACGAATTATTTCAAAAGACCCCGTTGGGATTCATTAGATAGGTACATTTTATTTATACCTAACAACACAAAGAAAGGACAATTTTATCTCGAAATTGTTTCATATAATGCCATACGACTAATATGATTTTTATTAACTTAATATTCATGTGTTTTAGTTATGTAAACAATTATTTATAATCCGTGAATGTCAAAGTTTCAAATATATTTGAGGTTTAGAAAGGACATGATCAGTATATTAATCCTACTCTTCCTCCAATGACTTTAGATTTCAGTTACTTAGTTGACCAAGAAAAATCTTATTATGTATAAATATAGTATTTATACATAATAAGTTTTTTTCATTTTACTCTCTAGTGAAAGTTTCGCTAAGATTGGTACTAAAAGCTGTCAACCCTGATGGTCTTAAATTTAGCCCGAAACGTCGCAACTTAATAATTTATAACATTTGCTTATTTCGGTTCCTTACATAAAAATCTGTGGTCGAAATCCATAAAAAAAATTTAGATATTGGCATAAAAAATATATAGTAATCAACCAAATGAGGTGATTAGTAGTGATCCCCTTTTCAAAAATACACCTAAAATAAGTCCTAGATATTAGTATTAATTTTCAAATATTATTGAGACAATTTTTTTAAAAGCTGTTTTCAATAGGTGATGCAGTATATTTTGAGCTTGTGGGGGAAAAAAATAATAGTAGAACATTTCCGCAAATGACGATTTCTATATTCCAAGCCATACGTAACAGACAGAACCATTCTCATAGTTGTTTATTTAAACACCCGAGTTCAAGGATATTATCGAATATATTAAAATCGATAGAACCGTTATAGAGTAATATATAGTAATATTGGATATATTTTTTTTTCTACGCCACATGAAGACTATTACGCCATTTTCTCTCCCGCAGCCCAATACAATTTTACTTTTGCCCTTAGTTCGTCCGCATCCTGCTGAATATCTTTCAGACCAATGCACTTCAAAAGATGGTCCCCATCCATGTCTCCCATGTTGCAAAGAGAACATTTCGGTGAATCTACGATGCCTATTCGATGGAGGCGTTTTTGGAGCAGATCATGTCTTGTTACTAGACGAAACAAGCCACTCTCTCAGCTCTGCTAAGATTGCCGGGAATTCGCTTATCCTTGAGCAGTAGGCTCTCCCACTTCTTTCCTTCTGCTTGAATTTTGTGTCTAGTGCTTGTACTGTATTTACAATAAGAAATTATAATAGATTTAACTTTTCAGCAGGAAAGTGGTCTAACAGGCTGTTTCCCTGTACAACCATCTTAGGCAGCTTGTCATCTTGTTCATTGCATATATACCAACATAGCCTGGTATCCACTATAGATATATAATCCTTCCTCATTTCTAAATATTAGTAGCCATGTTTTTGCATTTTTCTTCCATGGGCGACTCTGGAATAACTGGTGTAGATAATTTTATTACGGCTTGGGAATCACTGAAGATCGCTTTCAATAGTGGCTTCCATCGCAAAGCAAATAGCCTGTATTTCGCTATTATGATTATCACATCCAGCTCAAACGGGAAATAACAGTTGAAAGTTGCTTGATTATACACCCGCTGCAGCTCCCTTGCAGACCTATCGGTATAAATGTGTAGCCATTGCTCTATGGGGTATAGCTCATAAATTGTTTTTAGTGCAGCAGCTCTAAGCTCGGGTTCAGGGCAATCTTTCTTGATACGACCACATGCCAGTGTGAGTTGCCCGTATAATTCAGCGGAATCGTGCTTTGGCATGTAAGAGATGCTTATATTCTACCTTTTCTCAGTTATTAGGCCACTGAATTGGTAGCATGAAGTATTTCCTCTGCTTTTGAAAGAAAAGTGCGATGAGACTTCAGTCAGTCAGTATTGGATACAGCATAGTATTTGAGGTAATTGTGAGATATTCTAAAGCAACAATGTATTTTTCAGTGGTCACTCGTTCTTGTACTGGAGATACTGTAAGATCTCGCTCCTTCAGTTGTTCAGCTCCTCGTTTACAAAACGCATAATTAATCATAATTGTAAGATAATTCTTTATTTATTTTTATTTTTAGAATTTATAATAAACGTTCCGTTGTATATCGATGGATAAATTATTAGTAATAAATCGCTAAGGCTTACCTCCGAAGGGTCAACAGGTGAATGAATATTTAGGACAGTGATTAGAATTTATAGACCCCTCGCATTAAGTTTGCATAAGCTTAGTCTTAATTTTATCAGCTTTAGGGGGGACCGCATAGCATTAAATTTTCATTTATAATTGGTCCCTCCAAACAAAAGTGGTATCGATTTCGATTCTAATGGCCTTCATATTTATTTCAACTACTGAGACATCTTATATTTATGTGACGTATACAATAATCGAAAACCTCCAGGACCTGATTAAAAAGCTCAAGATAAAGAAAAGTCCTGGCCATGATTTGATCCCAGTCATAGCAATCAAAATGTTAACCAGGAAAGCTGTCGCTTTTATCACGCCAATTTTCAACAGTTGCCTTCGTACCGGATACTTTCCGGATAAATGGAAGAAAGCCGAACTCATAGTAATTCGCACGCCTGGTAAGAACGCTAAACAAATCAGCAGCTATAGACCTATCAGTTTATTACCCATTTTTGGAAAATTACAGTAATCAGTTATAAAAACCATCTTAATTCATTTTTTCAAAGCGTCGAAATAATTCCTGATTTTCAATTCGGTTTTCAATACAGTCATTCCACTTTTCACCAACTGGCAAGTCTATCGGAATTTATAATTAACGGATTCGAAAAAAAGAGACACCCTGGTAGCCTTCTTAGATTTCCAACAAGCATTCGATAAGGTCTGGCATTGAGGTCTCCTATATAAACTAAAGAAAGCAGGCACTCCAAAATACCTATACAATATTCTGAGCTCATTCCTCAATGGTAGAACATTTTCAGTCAGAATTAATAACAAAAATTCAACCCTTAGACAAATCAATGCCGGTACTCCACAAGGTTCAGTCCTTTCTCCCATTTTGTTCAACTTTCTCCTTCACGACATCGTCCAGTCCACACACACCTCCATAGCTATGTTCGCTGACGATACAGCTGTGTTCTCTCAACATGATGACATAATAAGAGCTAGAAACACTTTGCAAAGTCACCTTAATGATTTAGAACAATATTTAACTAAATGGTTAATTAGCTTGAATGTTGAAAAATACAACTCAAAAATTTTTACTCTTCGACGCCCACCAGATCTAATCAAAGGTAAAAATGTGAAATGGAATCCTGCCAGGGAAACAGTAAGATACCTGGGAATTCACCTAGATCACCGCCTTATCTGGAATCACCATATCAACATCAAACTAACTCAAACTTACGCAAGGTTAGCAATGCTATATCCTATCCTAAACAGAAATTCCAAATTAAAACCAGAAACAACTGTTCTTATATTTAAAACAATCCACAGGCCACTGCTCATGTACGACTGTGAAGTCTGGGGAGCGGCATCCTTCACGAAAAGGAAAAAAACTACAATTTTTTCAAAATAAAGTCCTAAGAATCGCAGTTAATGATCCTTGGTTCAAAGGAAATAGGAAAGGAAATTACAAGTGGAGTCAATAGAGGATTATATCAAAAAACGGTTCATGAAGTTCCACTCCCAGTTGCCGACAGTTAAAGGAGCAGTGACCTACAACCTGGGAAACCCAACCTCAACCTGAAGACTGAAGCCCAGACTGCTGCAGGACATTCTTTTATAAATTATTAATAAATATAAAATTAATTCATTTAGTCACACTACCTCTAAATACATATTGTTATTATTCATTTTATTTATTCATTATTTTTCCCCCTCTTTTCTTCTCTCTTCCCTTTTTCAAATTAACTTGTTTCTTTTTACTATTAGAATACAATTGTTTCTTTTATTTAAGAGTACCAATATCATTATTTTTTGTTATTAATTTTACTTTCCTCTTTTATTAAAAAGCATTATTCCTATCTATTTATTTTATTATTATTTGTTTTCTTTTAATAAGAACATTGTATATAGTTGGGGGTGTCATTTGTACGATTATACCCCCTCATAATCAACTGTTAAAAAAATATATATAATATAAGTTATATCAATCATGTAAGGCCCACCAGGCCGATCTGGTATAAAAAAAAAAATATAATATAAAAACCTAAAATAAAAATGTGTTGATAAAAATAAAACACCGTAGTGACAGTGTTAATTTGAACTATTTAGTGTGTGAGGTTTCGACCTCTGTTGTTAGGGGTTGTAGGATTCGATCCACTACAGTTCGTGATTAGATAACTCTATTATGGTTTTACTAAATTTCTTCTATGAACTAAAACCTAAAACATAAATCATTACATCTGATTATTGATTTCTCTATTTCTGACCACACACATATTATTTTTTTTTTTTTAACAACTTTCTTTGAATGTATTTTTATAATAAAAATTATTGTATTTCAACGCAGGTAATATTTTGTCCCATCGTTAACCAAAACTTGTATCAATGTAACTAATTTTGTCAATTGATTAAACGGGACCATGATCCGGTTTATGATAATAATTGTTATCTATATATATCCTTTTATTCATTGGTTATACCCCCTATCTTGTTTTTTGTTCTTAGCCCTAACGAAGGCTAGAAATTCTGGCCGAAACGTTGGTGCTAATAAATAACTTTTTTAAACTTGTTTGTGTTATTCTCTGACCACAACCCATCCATCTCCTCTTCAGGTATATTATCCACGGTGAACTATCTTCTCATCACCATAATAATAATTATATTTTTAGCCAATCGCATCGGAAATTAAAAATGGAGTCAATAGAGGATTGCATTAAAAAAAAGGTTCATGAAGTTCCACTCCCAGTTACCTACAGTTAAAGGAGTAGTGACCTACAACTTGGGAAACCCAACCACAACCCGAAGACTGAAGCCCAGGCTGCTGCAGGACATCCTGTCATAAGCTCTATATTTATCAGTTCTGTCATTGGCATTCTAAAATCTTTTTTTTTTTTTTTCTCCATTAGAAATCAATTATTTAGTTTGTCGCATCCATAAATGGCATTGTTTTCGTTATTAACTTTTAACTTTACTTTTCTATTTTATAAAGAATTATTATTTTTATCTATTTTTTTTTATTTATTTATAACGTTGAATATAGTTAGTGATGTCTTTTGTATGAGAATATTATTTCCCCCCTCCTCCCATAATCAATTGTTAAAAGTACCTCTTACATTAATCGTGTAAGGCCCACCAGGCCGATAAACGATCCTGCAACTAGATTATGTGCATTTTTACAATTACTTTTTAAAATTTATAAAAATAAATTAATCTATTAATGAATAATAAATAGTTAATGGAAAAATAAAATAAAATATTTTTTTCATTATCTTATTTATTGCTGTTTACAGCTGTATTTACATAAAATTAAAATTTAATATATAAAAACTACAAGTACAATATTTAATTCTTGAAATTTAGCCCAATGAGATAGGGAACTCAGTGACGTACAAAGGGAAAAACGAATGAAGGAGTTTTGTTTTTGTTTGGATGATAGCTTTTACGCAAAAAAATCATTTTATTTCTAATTAGAGGAATAATATTTTTTTAAGGGCCTCAAAATTAAATCAACCCTGTGATTTAACTATTAGAGCGTCATTAGATCTACACTTTTTGGATCTATACTTGAACTGATGTTTCAGGAATGATAAGACCTTTCACAAGGTAAATACATATAAAAAAAGATAATAAAATAGAAATAATTTTGTATATGAATATAGGAAGCTGGTCGACTACGAAAAATGTTATGGTTTCTATTGGTTCGTAAAATAATTTTGATTGGCATTACTAATTATTACATAAATGATATGAAAATTGACAATGATTTACCTGTGATAGGAAGCCACGATATAAAGAACCTGATAGCTGACGGACTGAACCCCTATAAGATCGGCAAACAGCTTTTATCGGCAATAGTCGGCTAGGGTTGATTAATGATTTAGGTGCCGGCCTGTGCCGGGGGTGAATTAACCCCCTTGTCTGGGGCCCTCCTGAGGTCACTTCTCCGCCGATGACAGCAGGGGTGTCTTCGTAGAGGTGAGCCTTTGTACAGTCTAACTTGTATTCAGATTGTCCTTCGGTCTGATTTATATTACAACAACAATTAAATGTATGTGAAAATTTTACTAATAAATATTTTAGAAACTTTTTAACATTCTATAATCATCGCAAAATATTTTTCGGAGAACTAAGCAACAGTTAAGAAAATTTTGTAGTCATTATTAATAATCACGTATTTAAGTTTATATTATTCAGTTCTGATAATTTTTATGCACACATTTAAACTAAAAAATACGAATAAATGAGATGAGAATTATAGTACAGTGGAACCTGGCTAAGTGAGAATCGCAGGGGGACCAGTCATTTTTCTCAGTATCCCAGGTTTCTCACTACCCGAGTTTTCTCAGTTACACAGGTGACTAACAAATTTTTCTCACTATCCCAGGTATACAGGAGGACAAAAAAAATTATAGAGTTAGCATTAAAAACGAATTTATTAACAGATTAATACGTAAAAAATAATACGAAAGATTAAATACATTTTACTGAAAAAAATCTGTCATTTTAGTTTGCCTCGATTTTTTGGCCTTCAAAATCATTTTTTCTAAGTCATGAATTCGATCGAAGCAAATCGGATCGCACTGATTTCCTTCGAAGAACAACTGGAGAGTTTCTATAGCCTTCGTTGCATCCTGAATGGACGGTGATGGCTTCCCATCCGAACTGCCATCGTCTTCTTCCTCACTCTCCGCGTTTTGCGTTATTTGCATCACTATTTCTTCGTCTACAGATTGTCCAGAGACTGATGCTTCGTCGTCGATGGAAACGTAGTCTTCAAATGAGGGAAGATCCACGCTTGCAGAAGTGTCACCGAGGACGCGACTCCAATCTTCCTCCGAGGCGATAACGTTCTCGAGATCAGGCTCTCCTCCCGCCTTCTCTCCTCCTGGCGCTGTCTTGAAGCCGCTTTTTTTAAAGCAGTTTGCCACCGTCGCTGACTTTACGTCGTTCCATGCCCTCCTGGCAAGGCGCATTGCTGCCAGGATTGTGATATCTACTGTTTCGTGATTTTCTATTTTCTGTAGAATCAGCTTCACCACTTCAGTTCTGTACAGCTGTTTAAAATTTTTGATAATTCCTTGGTCCATTGGCTGAAGCCTACTTGTTGTGTTGGGTGGAAGAAAAATTATTTTAATGTTTTCAAATTGCGGAAGATGTGTATGTGCCGAGCAATTGTCGATGAATAACAAAATTTTCCTTTTGTTCAGCCTCATATGAATATCTATCGATCGTAACCAGTCAGTAAAAATATCACGGGTCATCCACGCTTTTATGTTGTTTTTGTAATTTAATGGTAGTGTGCGCACTCCGCGCAAACAGCGAGGCTTCTTGGACTTGCCGATCATAAGGAGCGGCAATTTCTCTTTACCACTCATACTGGCTGCAAGCAACAACGTCACCCGTTCTTTGCTCAGTTTGCCTCCGTGACAGGGGTCTCCTTTAAAAGTAAAGGTTGCTGAAGGAATACACCTGAAGAATAGAGCAGTCTCATCTGCATTGAAGATGTCATCGGGTGAGTACTGATCTATAATCATCGGTAAATCCGAAATCCATTGATTACAACAATCATTGTCAACGACTGCACTTTCCCCACAGATCTTTTTGAAAACCAAATCATACCTCTTTTTAAAGCCTTCTAGCCAACCATTGCTACCGTTAAAGTCCGTGATATCCAGTTGTGCTGCAAAACTGCGGCCCTTTTGTTTGATTAGAGTTCCACTTAAATGAATGTTTTCAGCTCGACGATCTTTCATCCATTCTACCAAACACTTTTCCAGTTGGGGGAATTCTCCAGTACTCACTCGCTTCTGTTTTCTTGGCCAGTTGCACATTCCGACTCAACCTTGGATTTGTCCTTATTGGCGATTCGGTCCAAAGTGGAGATGGGCACGTTAGCGGCTCTGCTTACTTCTGCTACCGATTTTCCACTTTCAACTTCGCGGATTAATTTTAGTTTATCGCTTGCCGAGAGGAAAAAAACTTTTCTTTTAGGCATGATGAAAAACGAAATAAATAAGCGTGTAAACAAAAGACAAACAATCTGAGACAGGAAATAATGGATCTCTAATCGATTATCAAGTGTCCCCGGCTCTCTGATTGGCTGTTTGTATTCTAACCTTTAATAATGATAACCTTGTCTCAGTAGCGGAGGTAGAGGGAAGGAGATTTTCTCAATAGCAGAGGTAAATATGGTAAAAGAGGGAGAAAAAAGGAAAAAAAAAATTCTCACTACCAGAGGTAAAATTATTCTCACTATCAGAGGTTTTTCGAAAGAAAACGAAGGGACCGCATTTTTTTTCTCACTAGCAGAGGATTCTCAGTACCCCAGTGTCTCACTTGGCCAGGTTCCACTGTATAATCACAAAATACAGACTTGAGAATGCACCCATCGGTAGAACTCTGATTATATTTCCCGATACATCTTCTATCCAGATGCCTAAGAGGATTTTCAGGAATCGCAAAGGGAGCAAGGTTAGAAATTATTTAGTTCGGTTAGCTAGAAGCTTAACATGGAATGATTGATATCTAATTCTAGAAAGATTGTCACTATTAAGAACACAGAGGTCATTGGCCATTTTATTTGTGAAAATAAGGAGAACTTAGGAGATTAGAATGGATGAATTGGATACGAGAGTAATTAGTTGGAAACTTAGACCGTTTGTTTAGTGAATGTTGTAATAGTCGAAGTTGTAATAGTTGAATGAGGATTTAAAGTTCATCATTCAACCAGATGTTATCCTAGATAATGAATCTGTTTGACAAGGGTAAGTGAAATATTAATTATGACCACTGTTTGGGAGGAAGTCATAAATTTACAAAAAATACTAAAGTTGATTCAATGGGGGGTTATTTAATTCACTAGTTTTAATACCCTTTTGAAAGGCTGTGGTATTGGTATCTAATTAGAGAGTTTAGAATATAATTAATAGGTTATTATTCACTAATAGAAAAAGTATTAGGATTGGTTGGGATAAACAGCGTAAAAGATAGAAAGAAGATTACTACCCTGAGGAACACCAGCAAGCAAAATGAGAAAAGAGGGATGAATAGGCACTATTTTTTTATATTGAATAATTTGGCATTTATATTGGAACGGATAATGATACAAAGTATGTAGGAGGCAGATATTTACGAATTTTTGTATTGCTATTCCCGTAGTCAGACTGGATCATAAGTTTGCTCTACACCAAGAAAGGCATCCGAGTTTCAGGAGAGAGTTTCTACAACTTGGATTTTTTTATTTCTTTTGTTTTAGAAATTTGTAATAAAGGGTTTTCCTCGAGTGCTGAATGAGAATATTAAGTTAGTTTTTGTTTAATGTTTTTACTAACCAACGTAATTAATTTCTTTTTTCGATGTAATACCATATATTTGTCAATTTGGTTTTTCCAATACATCCAGTAAGAAATACTCTTCTTTTAGTCTTATTAATTAATTAATACGCAATATCCTCTCATTTAATAACAATAAGTATATAAAAAAAAAAAAAAGAAACGATTGAATTTTTCTCAATTATATGAGAGGTTTTGCAAAATTATCCTTGACCAACTTGAAACCTTTATTACTCGAATACTTTGACGAAATGCAAATGTTTTGGTGCCATTGGAAATAAGGGTTTTCTTTTATTACGGTGATAACAGTAAAGTGTAAATTCGCTAAATTTTAAAGGAATAAAACCACACTCGATTATACCATTATAAATAAATTGGCTTATAAGTATAAAATTCAAAAATATATATAAAAGGGAATGGCCGAATCTATGTTTACAATAAGCTTTTATTCAAAAGTAATTCTACTGGACCGATTTACGTTTTTTTTTTTAAATGTTCCCTTCCACTATGGTGAATAATCTTCATATGGGAACGTTTAAGTTACTGAAATCTCCCAATTCTGAAGTAGAAAAAAGGTTATGAACAAAATCAAGCGTTTTTAGTTTGTAGATCAGAAAGTATGCTTTCTTCTCATGGTTATTGTACACCAAT
>NW_027107309.1:1126544-1140492 GCF_000696795.3 Halyomorpha halys | reverse complement strand
AAAAAGGGAATGGTCGAATCGAGTCCACAAAGATGTTAAAACCAATGACATCTCACATATTGGTTCAATTTATTTTGCTAAATCATAATAATAATAAAGTATACGTATATGTTTAATTTAACTAAATACAATATTATAAATCAAACTATCAATTTAGTCCAATAAATCTATACACATCGTTAAATATAGCAATAGGGAAGCATTTCCGGGTCAGCCAGTGACCTATAATAGTCCAAATCATCCCATTTGGAATACTTTAACGTACTTTTGTTAAACGGAATCAGATAAAATCTATATGTGACCAACTTCAAATTTTATCAAAATTGGACTTAAGGTAAGATCGGTTGTGTCTCTGTTCTGTGATGTCTAAAAAAAAATCCGTAAAAAAGTAAAATTTTTATTCTAGATTTTTTATAATACTTTTTTTTAGGTTAAGCCATACAAATATAAAAAATATTATAAAATACATAACTTACAGTAGACATAAACTTTGGAGTTTGTTAATTAATTTTTGATAATAACAAAAATACCTGTCTTGAAACATCAAATTAATATCGTAGTTTCAAGATATATGAATCATCCTTGATGCTCCTTATTACGTTACAAATAAACTCATTCACAAAGACCTTAACATCCCATTCGTTGCAGAATTGGCCCAAAACAGATAAGCGTCTTTTCATTCAAAACTCCTTAACCATCCTAACCCATTAATTCTTAATCTTTCATCCTTAACTATCCCTGATAATCCTCCGAGGCGTCTGAAAAGAAGATGGCCACGGGACCTTCTAATTTAAATTAATGTTTGAAGTATGACCGATGGGTGGTTTCTTCCCAAGATTTTCAATTGTATATGAAACATACAACATATTTACTTATTGTATTATTTTGTACAGTTGTAAATTACATTAAATAAATAAATAAAAAAAAAGATATATGAATTTAAAGATCTTGAGGTTTTATAAAAATAATAATAAAAAAAAACCTTTCACATCTGTATGTAAGAAAATGGTGCCTCTTTTGAAAAAAAACTTCAAATCTCATCTATTTCAGAGGGGGCATTATTTTTAAAAACTTTAAATGCTTAATCTTTTTCATTCTTTTTGGCATTCGAAAAGTGGGTTGACAAATTTAAGACAGGTATAAATTTTTACTGTGGAGTAAGGAGATAAAGGTGATGTATAGTGGCTGAGCTCGGAAAAGCATTATATTCAAAGACCAGTAAATCACAGCTGACGTTGGTAGCTATTTTTATGTCCACTTTGACTTAGCGTTCGTCTGATTTAAAAGCGATTCAGGGCTCTGGCTTCAAAAATTTATTGTTTTATTATGTAATATACGGCTTTACACTGGTATCGAACTAGGCATTAAGTCCAAGGTGTGATGTCATATTATGTCTAATGCCATATTATAAAACATCGATTCGTGTGATAAATGTGTATCGAAGTAATATGAATGATATTAGAACAGTTATATATTGATTCATTTTCTTTATGATAATAAATATAGTCTTTACTTTGATGGATAAAATGTCAAGCAACGAATATTATAGGAGGTATCAACTATGTCTAGGAGTTTTCAGTGGATCCAAGAAATTCCCTCACCCAAGGGTCTGACCGCTCTTCTTTTTTCTTTTATCGAACTTTTTTCAAAAACAAAGCAATAAAACAAAAATAATAAAAATAAAATTTAAAAAAATTAATAAAGAAAATAATTTGGTTTAAGTGAGTACCTATTTACATACAAGGAGTAGATATATAAAGTAAAAGTGTGAAAAAAAAAGAACTCAAAAATGAAATGTGTCTATTGTTATGTTAATTAATATGGTTTCATAGACTTAAATGCCTAAAACTAATTAACCATTGTTGGTTCTCCCCTCAAACAGTATTCGTGAACCATTTAACTAACCTTACAGATGTTATTACGGCATTGGGGAAAAATCAAGTTTTTACTGGTTATTGTTATTTTGTATTAAAAAAATATTTCAGCCGATTCAATACCTACGAAAGTTAGTGTACAAATTGTAGTTTTTCGAAGTTTATTGAAATATCTTTTCTAAATTTTTACTTCTACTTCTATTTTAATACTGGAAAAATTCGTTTACCTTTGTGATAAGTTTATTTTTCTATAAAATTGTACTTATTGGAGTAATTGTTTAAGTTTCATTGACGTATTGAGACGTACGAAGTCTAGGGCCTTCTTGTAAGATGTAACCAAATTAAGGTGAGAAAAATAATGAGATTAACTACTATGAATCGGAATAACATATTATTTATAGGGAAAAATGATTTTAATGATAGAAAAATTAAGATTTATATTTTTACATCTGAAAAAAAATGTATTTCATTGGATTCTTCACTCTCTTTAACATAGGAATACATAATAATTAAAGGAGATAAAAACAATTCAGAGGTTTTTGCACAAAAACGGTAGTTTCCCACCGTGTGCCGTAGGTCCCTTGCAATTAATGGCTTAACTTTAGGAACACTTAAAATACATCTTTTTTTAAAGATATGTCGGTCGCAATATTTAAGGTTTATTCAGGAAATGTTTGAATTATATTTATTAGTTAAGCCAAAAGAAACTATACATATTTGCAAAAAGATCAAGATATCATAATCTAAGGAACCTATTATCATAAAACTGCATCATAACCTCAAGAAAATTAAAATAAATATTACAGTGGTAAAATGAGAAGAATCGATGGAGTTATGATAATGTACATATGTAGTCAAATGAAACTCTAATTTGGAAATGGCTTCAAACTAGGAAAGAAGTCGGAAACTGCAGCTAAAGAAGTGTCAGTCACACCTTCTGAATAGAAGTGTCTCTAGCTGGATTTATGGAAATTATGGAGTGTGATTGTACACACCTCGTTTATTTTTTTAATTAATTTTAGGAATTGTTCGATTCAATTAATTATATTCAGTTATAGATAAAACTTACATAAGAAATAATTAATAACTATATTATTAACAAAAGAAAGGTGATAGTTTTTATGAAGAAATTTAGAGTATAGAATTTATAAATAAATGAAAAAGATAATTATATAATGTAAAACAAAAAAATGCCTTTCCCATGTTATTTAACCTACACGCACAACCAATTGTTGCTGGCCGCGACAGATGGTGAGTCACCGATTTTAATAAAATATTTTATGGTGATTCTAAATTTAAAAATACATGTACATGTATCTAGTGTTGGATCTATTTGTATGGATCTATCTATGTATCTATGTGTTGGATTTAATAAAAGAAGCTCTAGAGAGCCCACTCTCGTATCTTAACTAAAAAAATAGTTTTTTTTTTTCAAAACAATTTTTTCTCTTTATTCTATATATATAAAAATAGCATGTATGATACAAATATGTTTTTCTTCTTCACTGGTGAAGAGAAATGAAAAAAAATATTACGTCTTCAATTCAATAAACACATTGTTTTTTTCTTTTTTGTGGCTGTAGTCAAATTTGTGTGCAAGCCACAATCGATCAAACTATTAATCCAATCTTGATTCCATTTTCAGGGATGCTACTTGTTTCTTTATCTCATATTGATTTTATCACATTTTGTCATCTCTTTTCTTCGCATCCCCAATGGTATTTTTCTCGGCATACCTATATTTCAAAAACGGCTAGTCCCATCTTGTCCAAATTTGTAATAAAGTTCGAGATTAGTGCAAAATGGTTCCAATTTCAATTTAATCAGATTCATTAAACTATTTTTGCTCATGTATTAGAAAAACATTCTGAATACAACACTAGCTCCTTCCGGATATTTTATTTTTAAGTGATTAATCATAAATCGTGAAATATAGATAGTTACACCTCTAATATAAATCTTCAGAAAAAGGATGATTTCAAAAAATCATGTATTTATGAGCAAACAGGTATAATGGGAAACCTGATTAAAACAGAGGAACCTATTGAAGATCTTTATTTTTCAAAAATGTTTTCGAAGTAGAATTAGGATTAAAATTATTTTCACTTTCTAGGAGAATAAATTACAATTTTATTCTGGGCGATTAACTTCTTGGTCACTACGCTCTTTTTACTTTATTTATCTACTTGTCTTTGATCTTTTATAAATGAATATTTTTAATATAGACTGTTTTAATTTAACGATTACGCTGGTCCATATTTGTAATTTATATTTTTGAATACAGTTAGGTTTCTTTCAGAACTTTTATGAGTTTGTCTATGGAATCTGCTGATCCTTTTAGAGGCAATTCTCTTCAACGAGGTATTTTATTATTTTTGAAGGCTTGACGAAAATAATGGCGTGCATTATTCAGTTATATATTTTATGGATAACGGGTACTGGCAGATTTGGGATTTAGGTTGGTCCTCTTTCGTGGTTAAGTGTACGTGTGTTAAGTTGGAATGTCCGATTCTCACTCTTGCAAAACCACTTCTTCTCTTCTGTTTCCCTTTGTTGCACACAAAAGTGGGTTTTTTCTTACTTTCTAGGAAAGAGTATTGTTTGGAACATTTTTCACGCTCAACATTTTCCAAAAAGTTTTCTTTGTTCGTTCCAAAAAGTTGTTTCTGATAAATAAAATACTTTACTTTCAATTTTATAAAATTTAAACAAAATCAATCAACAATTGCATACTATCCTTACAAATGATGCTCGAAAAATTTCATGTAACTTGGAGGTAGATGATGAATAATGTTACTGCAGTATGCCTCTAATTTACTTCTCACTGACGTAATAAAAACCCTGAAAACCTGAAAATAGCAAATGCAACCTTAGCGTGACTGTTATCAGTTAAGGATGTTTGTCCCAATAAGAAAGTGAGAACATTCCCTTCCCTCAAAATAGAGAGTAATTAGTTATTTCTTCTAGATGGTTTCTTTCTTTTTTCTATCATTAAAGAGATGTGACAGTCTAAATGTAATGGGTATTTCCTTAGGTCTTACCGTACTTTGCGCTAAAAATCAATATTACATAAAGTTATATTTTACAGTTATAAAAAAATAAAAAAATTGTAAATCTATCAAATATAATAACAAAAATATTTCTAAATAATAATTATTTTCTCTTGTTCTGTTTTCATTAATTTTGTTTAATACAATTTATATTTCATTATAAATATAAAATACATTTATAATCTTTAAGCTGTCTGTAACATCAAATATAAAGAATATACAATTGAACCCATATATGTAATAAGATTTTAGTGAAATTGTATTTTATAATTTATACCGATGTTTTTCAGAAATTGTAATCTTGCAATATAAATATACAAGAGAAATTCTCTCTATCACTTTTATATTTGTTAGCTTTTTAGTATTTTTTAAAAAATTATTAATATACAGTAAGAACCTTTGGTTTTTTTAAAAGAAAAATTATCATTATTGCTAAAAAAAAAATTTCAATATTAAAAGAGGATTTTGGTTCGCTTCTGAATAAATCTCGAAGTTTCATGCATTCACTATCGACTTCTAGTCTTGTAATTCAAAATAGTGTTTTGAAACTCATTATCTAAGCAGTATTAGAGTTCTTTAAGCTACAAACAAACAAAAATTGCATTTATAAAATTTCAAGATTTATTTAAAACTTTATTACTGGTTAAAAATGTAGGTCAGTAGGTTACGGAGTAGATGTCGCCATATTAGATACATTTATATACGTATGATTTTGTTCATGATTTTATTTACCTTATTTATTATTATTTACCTGAGTTTTATTCTTATTCTTCTCCACCTACGTTTATTTATTACGTGTAAATATAATTTTATTTTTATCCATTTTAGTTTACAATTAATTTTTTTATTACTAATATTTATTTACTATTTATTTTTAGTTATGTGTTTATGGTATAATTGAGTACTTACATCCCTAATACCAAATTTAGTATTTCAATTAAAGTTTTTAATGAAAAATAAAAATAATTATGCAGTGTTCATCTGTTACTTATCAATAAAAAAAAAGATGTCGTGTATATGGATTCAATTAAAAAAATCAGAGTTGCTAAATATTCTTACGTATTTTAAATTTAAAATCATATTCTTTATATTTTAAAATTATAAGCTTATAAAAGAAATTTATAGACTTCATGATGTTTTAGGAATGCGAAAAAATATATACTTCAATTTAATTTATAGTAATCTGTTTAACCATGTTGTAAATATTTAAATAAATAGTAACCTTCCAGTGGCTTGAAAAAATAAGTATGAATTAATAACGTGTTATATGTTTACCTAAAAATAAAAAAATTATTTTAGGAACAAGGTAGATATTTTAATTTGCAATAATAATATTCCTAATTCGACAATTTTAACATTTTAAGAAATGTATATTTCCAGCAAGATTTAATGACAATCAATTTCAAGAGGAATAAAATAATTTTGAAATATCGAAATTCTTTGAGACACGTAAAAGAAGGTCTCTGCATTTTATATAACAATAACATAATTAACTCAATTAAATACTTGAATTTTATTGCCTAAGATGGAAAACGGTTCTTTAACATAATAAAACATTTTTTTTTAATCTAATTGATTTTATATGGTAGCGAATTTTACAAACTTTAGTTTCACATGTATCAACAAGAAATTATAATTATGAATTATGTATTAATTAACCAATGTATACAATAATTTTTAAAATCTTTATATAGCCCATTGCCAAGGGGTTGCAAAGCCACTCAAGGTGGCCGATGGATATGGGTCAGGCACGCTCCTTAATGGAGTTTGATCCTAGGGTTAGTTTTATTTATTAATTAATTCTAGAAGAGGAAATATACAAAATATTATGTTTATATTATTTAGATATAAATATTTCTAAAAGCTTACTTCCTAATTATTGATTGTTCCTTAATAAAGCTTGACAAAACAAATCCTTATAAACATTAGATAGTTGAATACACAATACTGGGGCCTTTTTTTTTTTTAATTGAAAGATGAAAAAATGAAAGAAGCTGATTAATAAAAAAATTAGGACTTAAATTCTGTTGGGAATATATAAAAATGATTTGAATCTTAAATTACTAATGTCCACAAATTAATAATAATACTAAGATTTTTTGGCTCAATTTTAAGAAACTTTCTAGATTTTTTAAATGGTCATAACTAAATGAAATGACGTATATGTATTAAAATATTAATTGTTGTATCTAAATATGTAAAAAAATATATTTATTAAGGTGCAATACCAACTTATTGATTATAATTATATGTTAATTGTTAAATGTAAATTGGAAATATTTTTATTTGTAGTGCTGTATAATGGGTAGAAGAGCCTGAAATGTTGTCCAGGTGTAAAAAATAAATAAAGTAGTGAAAATTACTTTCCTGAAAACAAATATAATAAAGTTTCTTACAAACATGAGATAGACCAAGTTTCAAAATTTAAGAGAGATAATAAAGATAAAGTTAAGGAAAAATACAAAAGACGCATCGTAACACTCCTCAAGACATCTGTCAGCCAGTAATTTAATTAAACCAATAAATATATAAACTATTCCAATACTGACTTATACTTTTGGCATTATAAAGTGGCCTAGTACGGAACTTGAAGATATGAATCGTTTATTAAGAGTCCTTTTTACCTCAGTCAGGAAACGGCTCTCCAGATCTTCGATTGCAAGGATGTATTAACTAAGAAAGCAAGGAGAAAAGGGGACTTGTTTGTTAAGGGGCTGCAGAGATAAATAATTTAAAACTTTCTACAAAGTAATTCCCCTGTTTGATCAACAATATGGTTGTTGGGCAATGCAACGAAATTGCAATTACTAGTTCTTCAAAGCCTTGAAGAACTTGATTTCACTAGAGCATAAAGAGATTCCTAAAAAAGAAGTTTGAATTGAAATCTCGAAAAAATAGACTATTACATGATTGGTTTTAATATACTTTCAACAAAATTACGATTACTGCAATCATGTAAAATTAATTACTATTACTTCATGTAATTACTTGAATTGTAATTATGATCCTCAATTACAATTGATTCTTGATGCTAAGTAATTGCAATAACAATTACAATTACTTCTTTAGTAATTGCAATTACAATTTAACTCACATGATAATTCAGTTTATTTGAAGATGTTTGTTCTTATGAGCGGAAATCTTATAAGTTTCAATAAATCAATACGCAAGCGCGATCATAAAATCGATTTCATATTTATTTTCAGCATCTTGGAAAACATAAATAAACCATATGTTAGTGAATCTATAAAAGTCAAGGTTGATGAAAATTTCAGGGATACATCACCAATTAAAGTATTGCAGAGTCGAAGATTAAAAAAATAAATTTGGTAAGAATGGTGAATTTTTCGCACGTCAATAATAATTTTAAAATAATAACTTTATCAAAAAATATACTTATAATAAAGGAGTCATAGAGCAATAAAAAGTAAAAAAAAATTTAAAAATATTTACATCTTTTGGTATTTTTTATAACACTTGTGACTTGCGATCATATAAATTATCATTATTCATCAAATTCAATCGTTCAGAATCAAAAATCGCAAATATAGAAGACTAATTTGGTAAACATGTGAACACTTCTAGTTAAAAAGTATACTATAATACGATCCAGCTAGTTTACGGTAGTAATTAAAAAACTGTACAATAAAACCCTACTAATCCTTCCTAGTCGGGATCAGAACATAACCTATAAAGTGCATCAGCTATTTAATACGGAAGGCAAAAAAGAAAAATTCTAATAAAAATATAAATGTATTTAAAAATATTGATAAGATGTATTTTGTTTTAATATAATTATAGGACTAGCTGATGGGGAAATGCCCGAAACGTCTCCATTAGGAAAATTAAGAAAAAAAAATTTAAAAAACTCGAATAATAATTTAAAACATATATTATGTAAAAATTAAACTTCAATTTAAAAAGAAATTATATTTATTAGACCAATTTAAAAAATAAAAATCTTTAGATACATGATTTAATCTTATTGGAAAACGAAATATACGATTTAATCAGAATTAGCAAAGTTAAGAATATTGATTTTTGCACTGAACTTAGTGTTTTTCCAGCATTTTATTTCTCTTTATAACAATTTAAGACGAAGGCTTGCTTAAGCGGGATTGTATTCTTCAAATGGCTACCGATAGTGCTGTGAAACCGTCTTTGAGATATGAGTAGTATATGAACTTGAATGTTTTTGTGATAAGTGGAATAATACAGATTATAATATTGCATAAGAAAGGACATACTGTGAGATAAACCTTGTGCGACACCGCGTTCCAAACAAACTGTGGATTAAAAACAGCGTGCATCGTGTGGTACAGTGCTAAAATAGTTTACTTGTATAGATAAATATTCATGTATTATGGATTTATTTACTATGTGCATAAATAAGTTATATATAGGGCTTAGAAGGCTTAAGAATACTCACTTTGCCTTCTCGACCGCCATGGGCAAAGGTCGCAAGATGACTGTAGGGTTTGCCTACCCCGTGCCTTGCACAGTCACGCGAGGCACCACCAGCTGAGCGCTCAACATCTTGATAACTCATCCCAGGCTCAACTATTTACATCCTTCCGTGACCCCGACCAATCAGCAAGGCTTTTGATTAAATAATTTGTAATGCGGTGGTCAACGTTTGTATATAATAGCTGATAAAATTTCGTCCAACCTGTTTATGAAAATATTTATTGACACTTTTATTCTTTATTTCAATAACAGGTGACTCGTTTCATTACCCCATCACGGAAATGAGGGAATTATACATTTAATTTATTACTATTTATTCAGTTCGATTAAATTCATACAGGACTGAGATAAAAACATTTTAAAAAAAAATCATAAATAAACTTACATTACAAGTAAACTCATAAATTTAGAAACGATCTGATCGGAAGAATAACGGAAATGAAAATTTGATGGGTCTTGCTGGAAGCTCTGAATTCATTTTCTACTGAAAATCAAATCACTGAATCTACAGTTTAGCTGTATACAGCAAATGCATCAAAAATAATTATTTTATTTCATTACTCTAATTCATTTTGAATCTGGCTGTTGCTTGAAGGACCTAGTACTGTCGCCACAGGAATGGACAAATTTAAAACACTCAAAGCAGCTTTAATGGGTAATATATTAAACTACTAGTTTTTATATTCGAAAAGATTAGCGTTTTAAAACCCATCTAGTAACAAAAAAATTTCTTAGAGAACAAAGGAAAATTCTAAGACATATGAAATAGTACGGACTTATTTCTAAATTGTTTCACCATCTCACATAAACTTTTTATAATTTTTTAAAAATCTCATATTCCCGTTCACAATTACTAAAAACACGATGGTTCTTAATCTATATATTTTATTTTCTACGATTTTTCGGAGATACTGTGTCCACCTCTTCAGCTTTTTTAGTTTAATATTTATTTTTAAATTAATATATTTAATATGTTTGTCAAAATTATCTTAATTCCAAAAGTATCGAAAAGTAATGCCGTTTTTTAAATTAAAGTCTCTGTTTAATATTCATTTGTCTGCTCACTGTGTACATCAAAGTCGTGGGAAAGATATTTATGGACTTGTTTAGTTGTAAATAATTAAATTATTAATTTATTTTTTTGCAAATTTGTTTTTTTTTCCTTCTTTTCCAAAAATGATGAAGAAGAGTTATAGTTCCGACATTTCGGAATTGCAGGGTTTCGCAAAGGTGATAACGCAACAGTTGCTATCAAAACATTTTGTGATGTTGCGAAGTTAAAATCCGGTAATTTTGATCTTTTGGACTCGTATCGATCTGGAAGACCAACAATGCTAGACAATGGGGTGTTAAGGGCGGAAGTAGAAGCAAATTCCTATCATTCAATCGATGAATTGTCAAACAGTCTTACCAGCCTTGGTCGACCCTCCAATTACATTTGCAGCAGATTGGGGGATAAAGCAGGCCAGGTGTTTGGGTCCGGCATAATCTGTTCCAAGAGAACAAAGCTAACCGATCCACAATATACAGGAGCGTTTTATTGTTCGCTTGATTACCGAAGATGTAAAATGGGTCATCTATGATAATCCAAATCCTCTCCTAATGAATCACCACGGAGTGTTGTAAAGCCTTGTTTACACATCAAAAAGGTCCTTTTGTGTTGTTCGGTGGAGTATTCAAGACGTTGTTGATTTTGAAGGGCTGAAACCTGGGCAAATAGTAAGTACAGACCTTTACTAGTGGCCAGCGATTGTTAATACAAAATGCGTTATTCTTCGACTTGCTAATGCAAGACCGCACTGCACAAGACTAACTGGAAAAAAGTAATGGATAGGGAAGAAAGGTGGTAGGTGGGAGTAGCTCTTACGCCATAATCACCCGATGTTACACCATTGGATATATATTTATTCCAATACTTTGAATACTACTTACAAGATTGGTGATTGAATGAAATCCAAAATGCTATTTCCAAAAATCAATTCATTTTTATCGATCCGGCATTAAACATTTGCACTCTAGATGGTAAATGGTTGTTGACAATGAGGGTTATTATATCATTAATTAAATATAAAAACTTGTTAAAAAATTATATATTTAAATTTAATATATGAAAACTAAATTACTTTCCGGCTCCCGTGTATAAAATTTAATTTAAATTTACAACAATAATACTGCAATCTAGTTAATGACTAGATGCGAATATTCTTCTAATTTAATAATAAGCAAAATTAAAGTAGTTAATTAATTAATATGTACAATTCATCTTTAGGGTTCCCAGGGACGTCCCTGTCACCCGATTTTATGAAGAATTAAAGTGGTTTTACACTTCCTTTTGTCGTAAATATTTTCTTGCTTCCTGCCTCTACCAAATTATGCAATCCCGCTGTCCATCGTGCATCTCTGATATCCTTCAATTTAAATCCTCAGTGCATTCCCGCAATACCCGCTCTCGGCCTTCAGACTTATATGTAACTGCCCATCGAACCACAGCCTTTGGTAGATCCTTCCTCATCGGCTGGGATGAGGGAATTCTATTCCCTCCTTCATTCGTAGTTCTAATACCCTTCCAACTTTCAAATCCCGTATCTTCGACCACCTTTTGTCCACCCAATTCCGGAAGAATAACAATTGAAAGTTTCAATCAATATTTTCTGTATTTAATGCTTTGGTTTTTCTTTTCATACTTGTTAATATGTATATTAGCAGAAATTGTATCTTTCTATTTATTACTTTTAGTTTAATTGTATTTTATTTTTTATAATTTTTTTCTACTTTTATTTATTATCAGAAGTTACTCATCTAATATTTTATGATATGACATATAGTTTTATTTTATTTTTTCTATCTTTATTTTATATATTTGGTTAATTGTTGTTGTTCATTTTTATCTTTTCGACTTCACTGTTTTATTACATTTTATGATGTTTTATAATTTCATTTATATTTTGTACTTTACTCTAAGCCTTTAAAGCCTAATTTTTACGCCTGTATATAATTCTAAAGGGATCAATCCCAGAATAAATAAAGAATATTATTATTATTCTATAATCACATTTTCTGCCCTAGTTATTGACCATACTACAGTTTTATTGTTTTAAATTTAAATTGTATTGTGTATTTATACTAAATTTGCTCATTTTCAAAAAAATATTGAATTGAAATTGAAGAGGGAGACACATATCCCCGAAGCGTCTTAATCGACAAAAGCGGAGTCTTGTCGAATCTTAATCGAAACAAATGTGTATACACTTGGAACCATAGCCATCAGTTTATACACAAAGTATTGTATATAATGCGCGCCCAATATCAATAGCTTTATTTTTAATTCTGATTAAGTTTGATAAATTGGTGACCTTCAAACATTGACTTATCTAGGTTTTTAACTCACCGATTAACTTAAAGAAAAAATAATTTAGTAACTTCTGCATAAAGATTTTTACTTAATTAAGTGTTGAATATTAGTGTTGAAGTAAATGTTTTTATATGACTATAAATTACGCCAACATTTTTTATTTTTACATTTATTGAGTATAATCGAACAAATGAAAATAAAATAAGTATAAATATAGCTATTTGTCTTGTGATAAATTTGTAGTCAATTTTCAAGTTACCAAAATAGTATATTAACTAATGAATGTACCAATATATCTTAAGTTGATAGATGGGTAAACGACCTTTAATCGATCCGAGATGTCAATGTTCTAAAATAAGTAAATCGATTTGAACCTTTACAGAAAGCGTAAAGTTCATCCCCGCAATAACTAAAGCCCTAGAAAGCACGGAGAGAAAATCGCAGCTATCAAAGGGTATTAGAACTCAAGTCACGGCTTAAGGGCTGTAGTTATGAAGCTGGGCCTATAAAGATGTATTTCACAAGTCAGCTTCCGAAGGGGCTAAATTTCCTATTAAAAGATTCATCGTAAATAATATTTTATTATTTCACGAAATTTATTATTTTCTCCAGGTGAAATAATACCTGCTAGTAGTTATATAACAGTTTCGAAATATCTGCTATACTGCATGTCATAAAATTTTATAGTTACATAAACTTTAGAACTTTTAAATTGTAGTTTCAGTCTAAAGGGGAAAAAAACTTTTTAATCAAGGAGAAGCCTGGGGTGGTTGTCAAGAAAAACACCAATTTATACGAAACTTAACTTTGGGTGGAGAATATGATCGGAGGGTGAGGTCAGCAAAAATACACAAATAAAAAAAATATATTTATTCGTGCTGACGTTTCGTCCTGATTTTTAGGTCTTCATCAGGTCTATATTACAAAAAGACATAATAACCATCATTCAGAGAAACATAAAAATAAAAGTAAATAACAGACTAACAAACTTTGAAATATTCACAACAATGAATTGAAAAAAAAAAGTTGATTAATAACCATGGAATCAGACAGTAACAGATTGATAACAATGAAAGATGAAATATAATATTATATAGGTAAGAAGATATCTATAAGATAAGATATGTAAGTAGTATCTAAAAAACGGAAAAAACAATTTGAATCAACTTATTGAACTATGTAAAAGAAAAATGAAATATAAAATA